>NW_027327560.1:300000-420496 GCF_047675955.1 Chlorocebus sabaeus
ACTAAGACTGTTCTTGTGAAATTTCAAAAGTGATATTTGGAAGCCCATAGAGGGCTATGGTGAAAAAGGAAATATCCTAAGTTAAAAACTGGATAGAAGCTTTCTGAGATACTGCCTTGTGTTCTGTTCATGCATCTCACAGAGTTACAGCTTTTCCCACAAGAAGACTTTCGCTAAGTCTGTTCTTGTGGGATTTGCAAAGTGATATTTGGAAGCCCATAGAGGGCTGTGGTGAAAAAGGAAATATCTTCAGGTAAAAACTGGAAAGAAGCTTTCTGAGTAACTGCTTTGTGTTCTGTTAATTCATCTCACAGAGTTACAGCTTTCCGTCAAGAAGCCCTTCGCTAAGACTCTTCTTGTGCAATTTGCAAAGTGATATTTGGAAGCCCATAGAAGGCTACGGTGAAAAAAGAAATATCTTCAGTTAAAAACTGGAAAGAAGCTTTCTGAGAAACTGCTTTGTATTCTGTTAATTCATCTCACAGAGTTACAGCTTTCACCTCCAGAAGCCATTCACTAAGACTGTTCTTGTGGAATTTGAAAATTGATATTTGAAGCCCATAAAAAGCTATCTTGAAAAAGGAAATATTCTAAGATAAAAACTGAAAAGAAGCTTTCTGAGAAACTGCTTTGTGTTCTGCTAATTCATCTCACAGAGTTACAGCTTTTCCCTCTAGAAACGAATCGCTAAGACTGTTCTTGTGGAATTTGCAAGGTGATATTTGGAAGCCTGTAGAGGGCTATGCTGGAAAAGGAAATATCCTCAGTTGAAAACTGGAAAGAAGCTTTCCGAGACACTTCTTTGTGTTCTGTTATTTCATCTCACCGATTTACACCTTTAACATCAAGAAGACTTTCGCTAAGACTGTTCTTGTGTAATTTGCAAGGTGATATTTAGAAGCCCATAGAAGGCTATGGTGAAAAAGGAAATATCTTCCGTTAAAAACTGGAAAGAAGATTTCTGAGAAACTGCTTTGTGTTCTGTTAATTCATCTCACAGAGTTACAGCTTTCCCTCAAGAAGCCTTTCGCTTAGACTGTTCTTTGGAATTTGCAAAATGATATTTGGAAGCCCATAGAGCGCTATGGTGAAAAAGGCCGGGCGCGGTGGCTCACGCCTGTTATCCCAGCACTTTGGGAGGCCGAGGTGGGCGGATCACAAGGTCAGGAGATCGAGACCATGGTGAAACCCCGTCTCTACTAAAAAATAGAAAAAAATTAGCCGGGGGCAGTGGCGGGCGCCTGTAGTCCCAGCTACTCAGGAGGCTGAGGTAGGAGAATGGCGTGAACCCGGGAGGCGGAGCTTGCAGTGAGCCGAGATTGCGCCACTGCACTCCAGCCTGGGCGACAGAGCGATACTCCGTCTCAAAAAAAAAAAAAAAAATTAAAAAAAAAAAAAAGAAAAAGGAAATATCTTCCGTTAAAAACCGAAAACAATCTTTCTCAAAAACTGCTTTGTGTTCTGTTAGTTAATCTCACAGAGTTTCAGCTTTCCCTCAAGAAGCCGTTCACTAAGACTATTCTTGTGAAATTTGCATCTTAATGTTTTCAACCCCATAGATGGCTATGGTGAAAAAGGAAATATCTTCCGTTAAAAACTTGAAAGAAGCTTTCTGAGAAACTGCCGGGTGTTCTGTTAACATATCTCAAAGAGATACAGCTTTCCTCTACAGAAGACTTTCGATAACACTGTTCTTACGGAATTTACAAAATGATATTTGGAAGCCCATAGAGGGCTATTGTGAAAATGGAAATATCCTAAGATAAAAACCGAAGAGAAGCTTTCTGAGAAACTGCTTTGTGTTCTGTTAATTCATCTCAGAGAGTTACAGGTTTCCCCTCAAGAAGCCGTTCAATAAGACTGTTCTTGTTGAATTTGAAAAATGAAATTTGGAATCCCATAGAGGGCTATGGTGGAAAAGGAAATATCTTCAGTTAAAAACCGTAAAGGAGCTTTCTGAGAAACTGTTTTGTGTTCTCTTATTTCATCTCACAGAGTTATAGCTTTCCCCTGCAGAAGCCTTTCGCTAAGACTGCTCTTGTGGAATTTGCAAAGTGATATTTGGAAACCGGTAGGGGGCTATGGTGATAAAAAAAAATCTTCCGTTAAAAACTGGAAAGAAGCTTTCTGAGAAAATGTCGTGTGTTCTGTTAATACACCTCACCGAGTTACACCTTTCCCTTAAAGAAGCCTTTCGCTAAGACTGTTCTTTTGGGATTTCAAAGTGATATTTGGAAGCTTATAGAGGGCTACGGTGAAAAAGGAAATTACTTCAGTTAAAAGATGAAAAGAAGCTTTCTGAGAACCTGCTTTGTGTTCTGTTAATTCATCTAACAGAGTTACAGCTTTACCCTCCAGAAGACTTTGGCTAAGACTGTTCTTGTGGAATTTGCAAGGTGATATTTGGAAGCCCATAGAGGGCTATGGTGAAAAAGGAAATATCTTCCGTTAAAAACTGGAAAGAAGCCTTCTGAGAAAGTGCTTTGTGTTCTGTTAATTCATCTCACAAAGTTACAGCTTTCCCCTCAAGAAGCCTTTCGCTAAGGCTGTTGTTGTGGAATTTGCAGAGTGATATTTGTAAGCCCATAGAGGGCTATGGTGTAAAAGGAAATATCTTCCCTTAGAAACTGAAAAGAAGCTTTCTGTGAAACTGCATTGTGTTCTGTTAATTCATCTCAAAGAGTTACAGGTTTTCCCTCATGAAGCCTTTCGATAAGACTGTTCTTGTGGAATTTACAAAGTGATATTTCGATGCCCATAGAGGGCTATGGTGAAAATGTAAATATCCTAAGATAAAATCGAAAAGAATCTTTCTGCAAAACTGCTTGGTGTTCTGTTAGTTCATGTCACAGAGTTTCAGTTTTGCCCTCAATGTGCCCCACTAAGACTATTCTTGTGAAATTTGCAAATTGATATTTGCAAACCCATAGAGGGCTACAGTGAAAAGGGAAATATCTTCCGGTAAAAACGGGAAAGAAGCTTTCAGAAGAACTGTCGTGTGTTCTGTTAATACATCCATCGAGTTACAGCTTTCCCCTCAACAAGCCGTTCACTAAGGCTGTTCTAGGGGAACTTGCAAAGTGATATTTGGAAGCCCATAGAGGGCTATGGTGAAAAAGGAAATATCTTCAGTTAAAAACTGAAAAGAAGCTTTCTGAGAAACTGCCGTGTGTTGGTGTAATACATCTCACCGAGTTACACCTTTCCCCTCAAGAAGCCTTTCACTAAGACTGTTCTTGTGGAATTTGCAATGTGATATTTGGAAGCCCATAGAGGCTTATGGTGAAAAAGGAAACATCCTAAGATAAAAAATGAAAAGAAGCTTTCTGAGAAACGGCTTTGGGTTCCCGTAATTCATCTCACAGAGTTAGAGCTTTCCTCTCAAGAAGTCGTTCCCTAAGACTGCTCTTGTGAAATTTGCAAAGTGATATTTGGAAACCCATAGGAGGCTACGGTGAAAAAGGCAATGTCTTCCGTTAAAATCTGGAAAGAAGCTTTCTAGGAAACTGCCATGTGTTCCGTTAATACACCTCACGGAGTTACAGCTTTCCCCTCAAGAAGCCTTTCGCTAAGACTGCTCTTGTGGGATTTGCAAAGTGATATTTGGAAGCTCATAGAGGGCTACGGTGAAAAAGGAAATATCTTCAGTTAAACTGTGGATAGAAACATTCTGAGAAACTGCTTTCTGTTCTGTTAATTCATCTCACAGAATAACAGCCTTCCCCTCAAGAAGCCTTTCGCTAAGAGTGTTCTTGTGGGATTTGCAAAGTGGTATTTGGAAGACCCTCTATAGCAATGCTGAAAAAGGAAATTTCTTAAGTTAAAAACTGGAAAGAAGCTTTCTAAGAAGCTGCTTTGTGTTCTGTTAATTCATCTCACAGAATTACAGCTTTCTCCTCAAGAAGCCTTTCGCGAAGACTGTTCTTGTGGAATTTGCAAAGTGATATTTGGAGGCCCATAGAGGGCTATGGTGAAAACGGAAATATCTTCCGTTAAAAACTGGAAAGAAGATTTCTGAGAAACTGCTTTGTCTTCTGTTAATTCATCTCACAGAGTTACAACTTTTCTCTCCAGAAGCCCTCCACAAAGACTCTTCTTGTGCAATTTGCAAAGTGAGATTTGGAGGCCCTTAAATGGCTACGGTGAAAAAGGTAATTACCTAAGATGAAAACTGAAAGGAAGCTTTCTGAGAAACTGCCTTGTGTTCTGTTAATTCATCTCACAGATTTACAGCTTTCCCCTGAAGAAGCCTTTCGCTAAGACTGTTCTTTTGCGATTTGCAAAGTGATATTTGGAAGCCCATAGAGCGCTATGGTGAAAAAGGAAATTTCTTCAGTTAAAAACTGGAAAGAACGTTTCTGAGAAACTGTGTTGTGTTCTGTTAATTCGTCTCACAGAGTTACAGCTTTCCCCTCCAGAATCCTTTCCCTAAGAATATTCTTGTGGAATTTGCAAAGTGATATTTGGAACCCCTAGAGGGCTATGGTTAAAAAGGAAATATCTTCAGTTAAAAACTGGAAAGAAGCTTTCTGAGAAACTGCTTTCTGTTCTGTTAATTTATCTCACAGAGTTACAGCTTTCCCCTCCAAAAGCACTTCGTTAAGACAGTTCTTGTGGAATTTGCAAAGTGATATTTGGAAGCCCATAGAGGGCTATGGTGAAAAAGTAAATATCTTTCGCTAAAAACCGAAAAGAAGCTCTCTGAGAAACTGCTTTGTGTTCTGTTAGTTCATCTCACAGAGTTTCAGCTTTCTCCTCAAGAAGCCGTTCACTATGTCTGTTCTTGTGAAATTTGCAAAGTGATATTTGGAAACCCATAGAGGGCTATCGTGAAAAAGGAAATGTCTTCCGTTAAAAACTGGAAAGAAGCTTTCTGAGAAACTGCTTTCTGTTCTGTTAATTCTTCTCACAGAATTACAGCTTTCCCCTCAAGAAGCCTTTCGCTTTGTGTTCTCTTAATTCATCTCACAGAGCTAAAACCTTCCCCTCTAGAAGCCCTCCGCAAAGATTGTTCTTCTGGAAAATGCAAAGTGATATTTGGAAGCCCATAGAGGGCTATGGTGAAAAAACAAATTACCTAAGAAAAAAACTGTAAAGAAGATTTCTCGGAAACTGCTTTGTGTTCTGTTAATTCATCTCACAGAGTTACAGCTTTCTTCTCAAAAATCCCTTCCGTTAAAAACTGGAAAGAAGCTTTCTTAGAAACTACTTTGTGTTCTGTTTATTCATCTCACAGAATTACAACTTTTCCCTCAAGAAGCCTTACGCTAAGGCAGTTGCTATGGAATTTGCAAAGTGATATTTGGAAGCCCATGCAGGGCTATGGTGAAAAAGGAAATATCTTCAGTTAAAAACTGGAGAGAAGCTTTCTGAGAAACTGCTTTGTGTTCTGTAAATTCATCTCAAAGAGTTACAGCTTTCCCCTCAAGAAGCCTTTCGCTAAGACTGTTCTTGTGGAATTTGCATAGTGATATTTGGTAGCCCATAGATGGCTAAGGTGAAAATGGAAACATCCTAAGATGTAAACCGAAAAGAAGTTTTCTGAAAAATTCTTAGTGTTCTGTTAGTTCATCTCACAGAGTTACAGCTTTCCCTTCAAGAAGTCGTTCACTAAGACTGTTCTTGTGAAATTTGAAAAGTGAACTTTGGATGCCGTTAGAGGGCTATGGTGTAAAAGGAAATATCTTCCGTTAAAATCTGGATAGAAGCTTTCTGAGAAACTGTCGTGTGTTCTGTTAATACATCTCACCAAGTTACAGCTTTCCCCAAAAGAAGTCTTTGGCTTAGACTGTTCTTGTGGGATTTGCAAAGTGATATTTGGAAGCCCATAGAGGGCTATGGTTAAAAAGAAAATACCTTCAGTGAAAAACTGGAAAGAAGCTTTCTGATAAACTGCTGTGTGTTCTGTTAATTCATCTCACGGGGTTACAGCTTTTCCCTCAAGAAGCCTTTCACTAAGTCTGTTATTGTGAAATTTGCAAAGTGACATTTGTAAGCCCATAGAGGGCTATGCTGAAAAACGAAATGTCTTCAGTTAAAATCAGGAAGGAAGCTTCCTGAGAAACTGCTTTGTGTTCTGTAAATTCATCTCAAAGAGTTACAGCTTTCCCCTCAAGAAGCCTTTCGCTAAGACTGTTCTTGTGGAATTTGCAAAGTGATATTTGGAAGCCCATAGATGGCTAAGGTGAAAATGGAAATATCCTAAGATGAAAACCGAAAAGAAGCTTTCTGAAAAATTCTTAGTGTTCTGTTAGTTCATCTCACAGAGTTACAGCTTTCCTTTCAAGAAGTCGTTCACTAAGACTGTTCTTGTGAAATTTGAAAAGTGAACTTTGGATGCCGTTAGAGGGCTATGGTGTAAAAGGAAATATCTTCCGTTAAAATCTGGAAAGAAGCTTTCTGATAAACTGCTGTGTGTTCTGTTAATTCATCTTACAGAGTAACAGCTTTACCCTCAAGAAGCCTTTAGCTAAGAATGTTCTTGTGGATTTTGCAAAGTGAAATTTGAAGCCCATAGAGGGGTACAGTGAAAAAGCAATATCTTCCGTTAATCCGAAAAGAAGCTTTCTGAGAAACTGATTTGTGTTTTGTTAATTCATCTCACAGAGTTACAGCTTTCCCCTCAAGAAGCCGTTCACTAAGACTATTCTTGTGGAATTTGCAAAGTGATATTTGGAAGCCCATAGAGGGCTATGGTGAAAAAGGAAATATCTTCCGTTAAAAACTGGAAAGAAGATTTCTGAGAAACTGCTTTGTGTCCTGTTAAGTCGTCTCACAGAGTTACAGCTTTCCCCTCCAGAAGCCCTTCGCTAAGACTGTTCTTGTTTAATTTGCAAAGTGATATTTGGAAGCCCATAGACGGCAATGGGAAAAAGGAAATTGCCTAAGATAAAAACTGAAAAGAACCTTTCTGACAAACTGCTTAGTATTCTGTTAATTCATCTCACAGAGTTACAGCTTTTTCCTCAATAAGCCTTTCGCTAAGACTCTTCTTGTGAAATTTGCAAAGTGATATTTAGAAGCCCATAGGGGCCTATGGGGAAAAATGAAATATCTTCAGTTAAAAACCGGAAAGAAACATTCTGTGAAACTGCTTTGTGTTCTGCTAATTCATCTCACAGAGTTACAGCTTTACCCTCAAGAAGCCTTTCACTAAGACTTTTCTTTTTAAATTTGCAAAGTGAAATTTGGAAGCCCATAGTGGGCAATGGTGAAAAACGCCATATCTTCCATTAAAAACCGTAAAGAAGCTTTCTGAGAAAGTGCTTTGTTTTCTGTTAGTTCATCTCACAGTGTTACAGCTATCCCCTCAAGAAGCCGTTCACTAAGACTATTCTTGTGAAATTTGCAAAGTGATATGTGCAAACCAATGTTGGGCTACGGTGAAAAAGGAAATATCTTCAGTTAAAAACTGGAAAGAAGCTCTCTGAGATACTGCCGTGTGATCTGTTAATACATCTCACCAAATTGCAGCTTTCTCCTCAAGAAGCCTTTCGCTAAGACTGTTCCAGTGGAATTTTCAAATTGATATTTGGAAGCATCTAGAGGGCTATGGTGAAAAAGGAAATATCTTCCGTTAAAAAGTAGAAAGAAGCTTTCTGAGAAACTGCTGTGTGTTCTGTTAATACACCTCACCGAGTTTCAGCTCTCCCCTCAAGAAGCCTTTCGCTAAGACTGTTCTTGTGGGATTTGCAGAGAGATATTTGGAAACCCATAGAGGGCTACGGTGAATAAGGAAATATCTTCAGTTAAAAACTGGAAAGATGGTTTCTGAGATACTGCTTTGTGTTCTGTTAATTCATCTCACAGAGTTACAGCTTTCCCCTCCATAAGCCGTTCCCTAAGGCTGTTCTTGTGGAATTTTCAAAGAGATATTTGGAAGCCCATAGAGCGCTATGGTGAAAAAGGAAATATCTTCCGTTAAAAACTGGAAAGGAGCTTTCTGAGAAAATGCCGTGTGTTCGTGTAATACATCTCACCGAGTTACAGCTTTCTCCTCAAGAAGCCTTTCACTGGGACTGTTCTTGTGGGATTTGCAAAGAGATATTTGGAAGCCCATAGAGGGTTACGGTGAAAAAGGAAATATCTTCCGTTAAAAACTTGAAAGAAGCTTTCTGAGAAACTGATTTGTGTTCTGCTAATTCATCTCACAGCGTTACAGCTTTCCCTACCAGAAGCCTTTCGCTAAGACTCTTCTTGTGGGATTTGCAAACTGATATTTGGAAGCCCATAGAGGGTTATGGTGAAAAAGGAAATATCTTCAGTTAAAACTGGAAAGAAGCTTTCTGAGAAACTGCTTTGTGTTCTGTTAAGTCATCTGAAAGAGTTACAGTTTCCCTCAGGAAGTCTTTCGCTAAGACTGTTCTTGTGGAATTTGCAATGTGATAATTGGAAGCCCATAGATGGCTATGGTGAAAAAGGAAATATCTTCCATTAAAAACCGAAAAGAAGCTCTCTGAGAAACTGCTTTGTGATCTGTTAGTTCGTCTCACAGAGTTACAGCTTTCCCCTCAAGAAGCCGTTCACTAACACTGTTCTTGTGAAATTTGCAAAGTGATATTTGGAAGCCCATAGAGGGCTTTGGTGAAAAAGGAAATATCTTAAGTTAAAAACTGGAAAGAAACTTTATCAGAAACTGCCGTGTGTTCTGAGAATACTTCTCACCAAATTACAGCTTTCCCCTCATAAAGCCTTTCGCTAAGACTGTTCTATTGGAATTTTCAAAGTGATATTTGGAAGCCCCTACAGGGCTATGGTGAAAAAGGAAATATCTTCCGTTAAAAAGTGGAAAGAAACTTTCTGAGAAACTGCCGTGTGTTCTGTTAATACACCTCAACGAGTTACAGCTTTCCCCTCAAGAAGCCTTTCGCTAAGACTGTTCTTGTGGGATTTGCAGAGAGATATTTGGAAGCCCATATCGGACTATGGTGAATAAGGAAATATCTTCAGTTAAAAACTGGAAAGAAGGTTTCTGAGATACTGCTTTGTGTTCTGTAAATTCATCTCACAGCGTTACAGCTTTCTCCTCCAGAAGCCTTTCCCTAAGACTGTTCTTGTGGAATTTGTAAACTGATATTTGGAAACCCATAGAGCGCTATGGTGAAAAAGGAAATATCTTCCGTTTAAAACTGGAAAGAAGCTTTCTGAGAAACTCCTTTGTGTTCTGTTATTTCATCTCACATGGTTACAGCTTTCCCTTCCGGAAGCCTTTCGCTAAGACTGTTCCTGTGGGATTTGCAAAGTGATATTTGGAGCCGGTAGAGGGTTATGGTGGAAAAGGAAATATCTTCAGTTAAAACCTGGAAAGAGGCTTTCTGAGAAACTGCTTTGTGTTCTGTTAATTCATCTCTGAGAGTTACAGCTCCCTCCTAAAGAAGTCCTTCGCTAGGACTGTTCTCGTGGAATTTGCAAAGTGATATTTTGAAGCCCCTAGGGGGCTATGGTGTAAAAGGAAATATCTTCCGTTAAAAACTGGAAAGAAGATTTCTTAGAAACTGCTTTGTGTTCTGTTAATTCATCTCACAGAGATAGAGCTTTCTCCTCCACAAGCCTTCCGCTAAGACTGTTCTTGTGGAATTTGCAAAGTGATATTTGCAAGCCCGTAGAGGGCTATGGTGAAAATGGAAATATCCTAAGATAAAAACCGAAAAGAAGCTTTCTGAGAAACTGCTTTGTGTTCTGTTAGTTCATCTCACTGTGTTACAGCTTTACCCTCAAGAATCCGTTCAGTAAGGCTGTTCTTGTGAAATTTGCAAGGTGACATTTGGAAGCCCATAGAGGGCTATGGTGAAAAACAAAATATCTTCCGTTAAAAACTGGAAAGAAGCATTCTGAGAAATTGCCGTGTGATGTGTTAATACATCTCACTGACTTACAGCTTTCCCCTCAACAAGCTTTTCGCTAAGACTGTTCTTGTGAAATTTTCAAAGTGATATTTGGAAGCCCATAGAGCGCTACGGTGAAAAAGTAAATATCTACCGTTAAAAACTTGAAAGATGCTTTCTGAGAAACTGCCGTGTGTTCATGTAAGACATCTCACCGCGTTACAGCTTTGCGCTCAAGAAACCTTTCGCTAAGACTGTTCTTGTGGGATTTGCAAAGTGATATTTGGAAGCCCATAGAGGGCTATGGTGAAAATGGAAATAACCTAAGATAAAAACTGAAAAGAAGCTTTCTGTGAAAATGCTGTGTGTTTTGTTAGTTGACCTCACAGAATTACAGCCTTCCCCTCAATAATCCATTCACTAAGACTGTTCTTGTGAAATTTGCAAAGAGATATCTGGAAGCCCATAGAGGGCTAAGGTAAAAAAGGAAATATCTTGCGTTAAAAACTGGAAAGAAGATTTCTGAGAATCTGCTTTGTGTTCTGTAAATTCATCTCACAGTGTTAGAGCTTTCCCCTCAAGAAGCCTTTCGCTAAGACTGTGCTTGTGGAATTTGCAAAGTGAATTTGGAAGCCCCTAGAGGGCTATGATGACAAAGGAAATATCCTAAGATAAACACTGAAAATAAGCTTTCTGAAAAACTGCTTTGTATTCTGTTAATTCATCTCACAGAGTTTAGCATTCCCCTGAAGAAGCCGTTCACTAAGACTGTTCTTGTGGAATTTGCAAAGTGATATTTGGAAGCTCCTGGAGGGCTTTGGTGAAAAAGGAAATAGCCTAAGAAAAAAACTGAAAAGATGTTTTCTGAGAAACTGATTTGTGTTCTGTTAATTCAACTCACAGAATTACAGCTTTCCCCTTAAGAAGCCTTTCGCTAAAGTTGTTGTTGTGGAATTTGCAAAGTGATATTTGGAATCCCTAGAGGGCTATGGTGAAAAAGGAAATATCTTCAGTTAAAATCTGAAAGTAAGCTTTCTGAGATACTGCTTTGTGTTCTGTTAATTCATCTCAAAGAGTTACATCTTTTCCTTCAAGAATCCATTCGCTAAGACTCTTCTTGTGGAATTTGCAAACTGATATTTGGAAGCCCATAGAAAGCTACGGTGAAAAAAGAAATATCTTCCGTTAAATACTGGAAAGAAGCTTTCTGAGAAACTGGTTTGTGTTCTGTTAATTCATCTCACAGAATTACAGCTTTCCCCTCAATAATCCTTTCCCTAAGACTGTTCTTGTGGAATTTGCACAGTGATATTTGGAAACCCATAGAGGGCTATGTTGAAAAAGGAAATATTTTCCGTTAAAAACTGGAAAGAAGCTTTCTGTGAAACTGCTTTGTGTTCTGTTAATTCATCTCACAGAGTTACAGTTTTCCCTTCAAGAAGCCTTTCGCTACGGCTGTTCTTGTGAAATTTGGAAAGTGATATTTGGAAGCCCATAGAGGGTAAGGTGAAAAAGGAAATATCTTCAGTTAAAAACTGGAAAGAAGTTTTCTCAGAAACTGCTTTGTCTTCTGTTAATTCATCTCACAGAATTACAGCTTTCCCTTCAAGAAGACTTTCGCTAAGGCTTTCTTGTGGAATCTGGAAAGTGATATTTGTAAGCCCCTAGAGAGCTGTGCTGAAAAAGGAAGAATCTTACGCGATAAACTGGAAAGAAGCTTTCTGAGAACCTGCTTTGTGCTCTGTTAATTCATCTCACAGAGTTACAGCTTTCCCCTCAAGAAGGCTTTCGCTAAGACTGTTCTTGTGGAATTTGCAAGGTGATATTTTAAAGCCCATAGAGGGCTACAGTGAAAAAGGAAATATCTTCCGTTAAAAACTGGAAAGAAGCTTTGTGAGCAACTGCTTTGTGTTCTGTTAATTCATCTCACAGTGTTACAGCTTTCCCCTCAAGAAGCCTTTCGTTAGGACTGTTCTTGTGGAATATGGAAAGTGATATTTGGAAGGCCATTGAGGGATATGGTGAGAAAGGAAATATCTTCCGTTAAAAACTGGAAAGAATGGTTCTGAGAAACTGCTTTGTGTTCTGTTAATTCATCTCACAGAGTTACAGCTTTCCCTCCAAGAAGTCTTTCGCTAAGGCTGTTCTTGTGGAATTTCGAAAGTGTTATTTGGAAGACCATAGAGGGCTATGGTGAAAAAGGAAATATCTTCAGTTAAAAACTGTAAAGAAGCTTTCTGAGAAACTGCTTTGTGTTCTCTTAATTCACCTCAGAGAGTTACTGCTTTCCCCTCAAGAAGCCTTTCGCTAAGACTGTTCCTGTGGAATATGGAAACTGATATTTGGATGCCCTTAGAGGGCTATGGTGAAAAAAGAAATATCTTTCGTTAAAAACTGGAAAGAAGCTTTCTGAAAAACTGCTTTGTGTTCTGTTAATTTATCTCACAGAGTTACAGCATTCCCCTCAAGAAGCCTTTCGCTAAGACTGTTCTTGTGGAATTTGGAAAGTGGTATTTGAAAGCCCATAGAGGGCTATGGTGAAAAAGGAAAGATGTTCTGTTAAAAACTGTAAAGAAGCTTTCTGAGAAACTGCTTCATGTTCTGTTAATTTATCTCACAGAGTTACAGCTTTCCCTTCAAGAAGCTTTTTGCTAAGGCTGTTCTTGTGGAATTTGGAAAGTGATATTTGGAAGCCCAATGAGGGCTAATGTGAAAAAGTGAATATCTTCCCTTAAAAACTGGAAAGAAGCTTTCTGAGAAACTGCTTTGTGTTCTGGTGATTCTTCTCACAGAATTACAGCTTTCCCCTCAAGAAGCCTTTTGGTAAGACTGTTCTTCTGGAATTTGCAAAGTGATATTTGGAAGCCCTTAGTGGTCTATGGTGAAAAAGGAAATATCCTAAGATAAAAACTGAAAAGAAGCATTCTGAGAAACTGCTTTGTGTTGTGTTGATTCATCTCACAGAGTTACAGCTTCCCCCTCAAGAATCTTTCTGTAAGACTGTTCTTGTGGAATTTGCAAAGTGATATTTGGAATCCCTTAGAGGGCTATGGAGAAAAAGGAAATATCCCAAGATAAAAACTGAAAAGAAGCTTTCTGAGAAGCTGTTTAGTGTTCTGTTAATTCATTTCAAAGTGCTACAGCTTTCCCCTCAAGAAGACTTTCGCTAAGACTGTTGTTGTGAAATGTGCAAAGTGATATTTGGAAGTCCATAGAGGGCTATGATGAACAAGGAAATATTTTCCATTAAAAACTGAAAAGAAGCGTTCTGAGAAACAGCTTTATATTCTCTTTATTCATCTCACATAGTTACAGCTTTCCCCTCAAGTTGTCTTTTGCTAAGACTGTTCTTGTGAAATTTGCAAAGTGATATTTGGAATTCCATACAGGGCTATGGTGAAAAATGAAATATCTTCCGTTAAAAACTGGAAAGAAATTTCTGAGAAACTGCTTTTTGTTCTGTTAATTCTTCTCACAGATTTACAGATTTCCCCTCAAGAAGCCTTTCGCTAAGACTGTTCTTGTGTTATTTGCAGAGTGATATTTGGAACCCTTAGATGGCTATGTTGAAAAAGGAAATATCCTAAGGTAAAAACTGAAAAGAAGATTTCTGAGAAACTGCTTCGTGTCTGTAAATTCATCTCACAGAGTTACAGCTTTCCCCTCAAGAAGCCTTTCGCTAAGGCGGTTCTTGTGGAATTTACAAAGTGATATTTGGAAGCCCAGAGAGGGCTATGGCGAAAAACGAAATATCTTCCGTTAAAAACTGGAAAGAAGCGTCTGAGAAACTGCTTTCTGTTCTGTTAATTCATCTCACAGAGTTACAGCTTTCCCCTCAAGAAGCCTTTCGCGAAGACGGTTCTTGAGGAATTTGCAAAGTGATATTGGGAAGCCCATACAGGGCCTTTCCCTTCAAGAAGCCTTTCGGTAAGTCTGTTCTTGTGGAATTTGCAAAGTGATATTTGGAAACCCATACAGGGCTATGGTGAAAAAGTAAATATCTTCCTTTAAACACTGGAAAGAATCTGTCTGAGAAACTGCTTTGTGTTCTGTTAATTCATCTCACAGAGTTACAGCTTTCCCCTCAAGAAGCCTTTCCCTATGACTGTTCTTGGGGAATTTCAAAAGTGATATTAGGAAGCCCATAGAGGGCTATGGTGAAAAAGGAAATATCTTCCGTTAAAACCTGGAAAGAAGCCTTCTGAGAAACTGCTTTGTGTTCTGTTAATTCATCTCACAGAGTTACAGCTTTTCCCTCAAGAAGCCTTTCGCTTAGACTGTTCTTGTGGAATTTGCAAAGTGATATTTGGAAGCCCATGTAGGGCAATGGTGAATAGGAAATATCTTGCGTTAAAAACTGGAAAGAAGCCTTCTGAGAAACTGCTTTGTGTTCTATTAATTCATCTCACAGAGTTACAGCTTTCCCTTCATAAAGCCTTTCGCTAAGGCTGTTCTTGTGGAATTTGCAAAGTGATAGTTGGAAGCCCATAGAGGGCTATTGTGAAAAAGGAAATATCTTCCGTTAAAAACTGGAAAGAAGCTGTCTGAGAAACTGCTTTGTGTTCTGTTAATTCTTCTCACTGTGTTACAGCTACCCCCTCAAGAAACCTTTTCCTAAGACTGTTCTTGTGTAATTTGCAAAGTGATATTTGGAAGCCCATAGAGGGCTATGGTGAAAAAGGAAATATCTTCCGTTAAAAAACTGGAAAGAAACTTTCTGAGAAACTGTTTTGTGTTCTCTTAATTCAACTCGCAGTCTTACAGCTTGACCTTCAAGAAGACTTTCGCTAAGGCTGTTCTTGTGGAATTTACAAAGTGATATTTGGAAGCCCTTAGAGGGCTGTGGTGATAAATTAAATATCTTCAGTTAAAAACTGGAAAGAAGCTGTCTGAGAAACTGTTTGTGTTCTATTAATTCATCTCACAGTGTTACAGCTTTCCCCTCAGGAAGCCTTTCGGTAAGACTGTTCTTGTGGAATTTTCAAAGTGATATTTGGAATCCCATAGAGGGCTAAGTTGAAAAAGAAAATATCCTCAGTTAAAAACTGGAATGAAGCCTTCTGAAACAATGCTTTGTGTTCTGTTAATTCATCTCACTGAGTTACAGCTTTCCCCTCAAGAAGCCTTTTGCTAAGGCTGTTCTTGTGGAATTTGCAAAATGATATTTGGAAGGCCATAGAGGGCTATGGTAAAAAAGGAACTATCTTCTGTTAAAAACTGGAAAGAGGATGTCTGAGAAACTGCTTTGTGTTCTGTTAATTCATCTCACTGAATTACATCTTTCTCTTCAAGAAGCCTTTCGATAAGACTGTTCTTGTAGAATATGGAAAGTGATATTTGGAAGCCAATAGAGGGCTATGGTGAAAAAGGAAAGAGCTTCCGTTAAAAACTGTAAAGAAGCTTTCTGAGAGACTGCTTTGTGTCCTATTAATTCATCTCACAGAGTTACACGTTTCCCCTCAAGAAGCCTTTCGCTAAGATTGTTCTTGTGGAATTTCTAAAGTGAAATTATGAAGTCCATAGAGGGCTATGGTGAAGAAGGAAATATCTTCCGTTAAAAACTGGAAGGAAGCTTGCTGAGAAACTGCTTTGTGTTCTGATAGTTCACCTCACATAGTTACAGCTTTCCTCTCCAGAAGCCTTTCGCTAACACTGTTCTTGTGGAATTCGCAAAGCGATATTTGGAAGCCCATAGAGTAACTGTGGTGAAAAGTAAATATCTTCAGTAAAAAATTGAAAGAAGCTTTCTGACAAACTGCTTTGTGTTCTGTTAATTCATCTCACAGAGTTACAGCTTTCCCTTCAAGAAGCCTTCCGCAAAGACGGTTCCTGTGGAATTTTCAAAGTATTATTTGGAAGCCCCTAGAGGGCTATGGTGGAAAAGGAAATATCTTCTGTTAAAAATTGGAAAGAAGCTTTCTGAGAAACTGCTTTGCGTTCTGTTAATTCATCTCACAGACTTACAACTTTCCCTTCAAGAAGCCTTTCGCTAAGCCTGTTCTTGTGGAATTGGCAAAGGGATATTTGGAAGGAAATAGAGGGCTATGGTGAAAAAGGATATATCTTCCATAAAAAACTGGAAAGAAGCTTTCTGAGAAACTGCTTTGTGTTCTGTTAATTCATCTCACAGAGTTACAACTTTCCTTCAAAAAGCCTTTCGCTAAGGCTGTTCTTGTGGAATTTGCAAAGTGATATTTGGAATCCCATAGAGGGCTATGGTGAAAAAGGAAATATCTTTCGGAAAAACTGGAAAGAAGGTTTCTGAGAAACTGCTTTGTATTCTGTTAATTCATCTCACAGAGTTACTGCGTTCCTCTCAAGAAGTCTTTCGCTTAGACTCTTCTTGTGGAATTTATAAAGTGATATTTGGAAGCCCATAGAGGGTTATGGTGAAAAAGTAGAATCTTCCCTTAAAAACTGGAAAGAATTTTCTGAGAAACTGCTTTGTGTTCGGGTAATTCATCTCACAGTTACTGCTTTCCCCTCAGGAAGCCTTTTGCTAAGACTCTTCTAGTGGAAATGGCAAAGTGATATTTCGAAGCCCCTAGAGGTCTATGATGAAAAAGGAAATATCTTCCGTTAAAAACTGGAAAGAAGCTTTCTGAGAAACTGCTCTGTGTTCTGTTAATTCATCTCACAGAGTCACTGCTTTCACCTCAAGAAGCCTTTCGCTAAGACTGTTCTTTTGGAATTTTCATGGTGATATTTTCAAGCCCATAGAGGGCTAAGGTGAAAAAGGAAATATCCTAAGATAAAAACTGAAAAGAATCATTCTGAGAAACTACTTTGTGTTCTGTAAATTCATCTCACAGTGTTACAGCTTTCCCCTTTAGAAGACTTTCCCGAAGACTCTTCTTGTGGAATTTTCAAAGTGATATTTGGAAGCCTATAGAGGGCTACGATGAAAAAGGAAATATCGTCCGTTAAAAACTGGAAAGAAACTTTCTGAGAAACTGCTCTGTGTTCTGTTACTTCATCTCACAGAGTTATTGCTTTCCCAGGAAGAAGCCATTCTCTTAGATTCTTCTTGTGGATTTTGCAAAGTGATATTGGAAGCCCATAGAGCTCTATGGTGAAAAAGGAAATATCTTCCGTTAAAAACTGGAAAGAAGCTTTCTGAGAAACTGCTTTGTGTTCTGTTAATTCATCTCACAGTGTTACAGATTTACCCTCAAGAAGCCTTTCGCTAAGACAGTTCTTGTGGAATTTTCAAAGTGATATTTGGAAGCCCATAGAGGGCTATGGTGAAAAAGGAAATATCTTCCGTTAAAAACTGGAAACAAGCTTTTTGAGGAACTGCATTGTGTTCTGTTAATTCATCTCACAGAGTTACAGCATTCCCCTCAAGGAGTCTTTCTTTTAGACTGTTCTTGTGGAAATTGCAAAGTGATATTTGGAAGCCCATAGAGGGCTATGGTTAAAAAGGAAATATCTTCAGCTAAAAACTTCAAATAAGCTTTCTGAGAAACGACTTTGTGTTCTCTTAATTCATCTCACAGGGTTACAGCTTTCCCCTCAAGAAGCCTTTCGCTAAGACTGTTCTTTTTTAATTTGCAAAGTGATATTCAGAAGCCTATAGATAGCTATTGTGAAAAACGAATTATCTTCATTTAAAAAGTGGAAAGAAGTTTTCTGAGAAACTGCTTTGTGTTCTGTAATTCATCTCACAGGGTTACAGCTTTCCCCTCAAGAAGGCCTTCACTAAGACTGTTTTTGTGGATTTTGCAAAGTGATATTTGGAAGCCCATAAAGGGCTACGGTGAAAAAGGAAATCTCTTCCGATGAAAACTGGAAAGAAGCTTTCTGAGAAACGGCTTTGTGTTCTGTTAATTCATCTCACAAATTTAAAGCTTTCCCCTCAAGTAGCCTTTCGCTAAGTATGTTCTTGTGGAATTTTCAAAGTGATATTTGGAAGCCTATAGAGGGCTATGTTGAAAAAGGTAATGTCTTCAGGTAAAAACTGGAAAGAAAATCTCTGAGAAACTGTTTTGTGTTCTGTTAATTCATCTCAAAGAGTTACAGCTTTCCCCTGGAGAAACCTTTCGCTAAAACTGTTCTTGTGGAATTTGCAAAGTGATATTAGGAAGCCCATGGAGGGCTTTTGTGAAAAAGGAAATATCTTCATTTTAAAACTGGAAAGAAGCATTTTGAGAAACTTCTTTGTGTTCTGTTAATTCATCTCACAGAGTTACAGCTCTCCCCTCAAGAAGCCTTTTGCTAAGACAGTTCTTCTGGAATTTAAAAAGTGATATTTGGGAGAACATAGAGAGCTGTGGTGAAAAAGGAAATATCCTAAGATAAAAACTGAAAAGAAGCCTTTTGAGAAACTGCTTTGTGATGTATTAATTCATCTCACAGAGTTACAGCTTTCCCCTCAAGAAGCCTTTCGCTAAGACTGTTCTTTTGGAATTTTCAAAATGATATTTGGAAGCCCATAGAGGGCTAGTGTGAAAAAGGAAATCTCTTCAGTTAAAAACTGGAAAGAAGCTTTTTGAGAGACTGCATTGTGTTCTGCAAATGCATCTCACTGAGTTACACCTTTCCCCTCAAGAGGCCGTTCACCAAGATTGTTCTTTTGGAATTTGCAAAGTGATATTTGGTAGCCCATGGAGGGTTATGGTGAAAAATAAAATATATTCAGCTAAAAACTGGAAAGAATCTATCTGAGAAACTGCTTTGTGGTCTGTTAATTCATCTCACAGAGTTTCAGCTTTCCCCTCATGAAGCCTTTCGCAAAGATTGTTCTTGTGGAATTTGCAAAGTGATATTTGGAAGACCCTAGAGGGATATGGTGAAAAAGTAAATGTCCTCAGATAAAAATCGGATAGAAGCTTTCTGTGAAACTGCTTTGTGTTCTGTTAATTCATCTCATAGTGTTACAGGTTTCCCCTCAAGAAGCCGTTGACTAAGACTCTTCTTCTGTAATATTCAAAGTGATATCTGGAAGAACATAGAGGGCGATGGTGAAAAAGAAAATATCTTCATTAAAAAATGGAAAGAAGTTTTCTGAAAAACTGCTTTATATTCTGGTAATTTATCTTACAGAGTAACAGATTCCCCTCAAGAAGCCTTTCGCTAAGAGTGTTCTTGCGGAATTTGCAAAGTGATATTTGGAAGCCCTTAGACGGCTATGGTTAGAAAGGAATTATCCTAAGATAAAAACTGAAAAGAAGCTTTCTTAGAAACTGCTTTGTGTTCTGTTAATTCATCTCACAGAGTTACAGCTTTCCCCTCAAAAAGTCGTACACTAAGATTGTTCTTGTGGAATTTCCAAAGTGATATTTGTTACCCCCGAGACTCCTATTGTGAAAAAGTAAATATCTTCAGTTAAAAACCTGAAAGAAGCTTTCTGAGAAACTGCTTTGTGTTCTGTTATTTCATCTCAAAGAGCTACAGCTTTCCCCTCAAGAAGTCTTTCGCTAACACTGTTCTTGTTTAATTTGCAAAGTGATATTTGGAAGCCCATAGAGGGCTACGGAGAAAAAGGAAATGTCCTTAGATAAAAACTGGAAAGAAGCTTTCTGAGAAACTGCTTTGTGTTCTGTTAATTCATCTCACAGAGTTACAGCTTACCCCCTCGAGAAGCCTTTCGCTAAAACTGTTCTTGTGTAATTCGCAAAGTGATATTTGGAAGCCCATATAGGGTTATGGTGAAAAAAGGAATATCTTCAGTTAGAAACTATATAGAAGCTTTCTGAGAAACTGCTCTGTTTTCTGTTAATTCACCTCACAGAGTTACAGCTTTCCCCTCAAGAAATCTTTCGCTAAGACTTTTCTTGTGGAATTTTCAAAGTGATATTTGGAAGCCCATAGAGGGCTATGGTGAAAAAGTAAATATCCTCTGATGAAAACTAGAAAGAAGCTTCTTGAGAAACTGCTTTGTGTTCCGTTAATTCATCTCACAGAGTTACAGCTTTGCCCTCCAGAAACCGTTCACTAAGACTGTTCTTGTGGAATTTTCAAAGTGATATTTGGAAACCCATAGGGGGCTATGGTGAAAAAGGAAATATCTTCAGTTATAAACTGGAAAGAAGTTTTCTGAGAAACTGCTTTGTGTTCTGTTATTTCATCTGACAGTGTTACAGCTTTCCCCTCAAGAAGCATTCCGCTAAGACTGTTCTTGTGGAATTTGCAAAGTGATATTTGGAAGCCCATAGAGGGCTGTGGTGAAAAAGAAATTTCCTAAGATAAGAATTGAAAAGAAGCTTTCTGAGAAACGACTTTGTGTTCTGTTAATTCATCTCACAGAGTTACATCTTTCCCTTCAAGAAGCCTTTCGCTAAGGCTGTTCTTGTGGAATTGGCAAAGTGATATTTGGAAGCCCATAGAGGACTATGGTGTAAAGGAAATATCTTCAGATAAAAACTGGAAAGAAACTTTCTGAGAAATTGCTTTGTGTTCTGTTAATTCATCTCACAGAATTACGGCTTTCCCCGCAAGAAAACATTCGCTAAAGCTGTTTTTGTGGAATTTGGAAAAAGATATTTGGAAAAGCCTAGAGATCTATGGTTAAAAAGAAAATATCTTAAGATAAAAACTGAAAAGAAAATTTCTGAGAAACTGCTTTGTGTTCTCTGAATTCATCTCACAGACTTACAGCTTTCCCCTCAAGAAACCGTTCCCTAAGACTGTTCTTGTGGATTTTGCAAAGTGATATTTGGAAGCCCATAGAGTGCTACGGGAAAAAGGAAATATCTTCAGTTAAAAAGTGGAAAGAATGTTTCTGAGAAACTGCTTTGTGTTCTGTTAATCCATCTCACAGAGTTACAGCATTCCCCTCAAGAAGTCGTTCACTAAGACTGTTCTTGTGAAATTTGCAAAGTGATATTTGGATGTGCTTAGAGAACTATGGTGAAAAACGAAATATCGTAAGATAAAAAACTGAAAAGAAGCTTTCTGAGAGACTGCTTTGTGTTTTGTTAATTCATCTCAGAGAGTTACAGCTTTCCGAACAAAAAGCCATTCACTAAGACTGATCTTGTGTTATTTTCAAATTGATATATGGAAGCCCATAGAGGGCTATGGTGAAAAGGGAAATATCTTCAGTTAAAAACTGGAAAGAAGCTTTCTGAGAAACTGTTTTGTGTTCTCTTAGTTCATCTCACAGAGTTACAGCTTTCCCCTCAAGAAGCCTTTCACCAAGACTGTTCTTGTGAAATTTGCAAAGTGGTCTTTGGAAGTCCAAAGATCGCTATGGTGAAAAAGGATATAGCTTCAGTTAAAAAGTGAAAATAAGCTTTCTGAGGAACTTCTTTGTGATATATGATTTCCTGTCACTGAGATACAGCTGTATTTCGTAGAACTGTTGGCTAGCCTTATTTCTGTGGAATCTGAGAAATGTTACTTCGGATCTCTTTGAAGACTATAGGTCCAAAGGAAATATCCGACGCTAAATGTGTGCAAGTAGCTTTCTGAGAAACTTCTTTGTGATCTGTGAATTGATCTCACAGAGCTACAGTTTCCCCTCAAGAAGCCTTTTGCTAAGACTGTTCTCGTGGAATTTGCAAAGTGATATTTGGAAAACAATAGAGGGCTATGGTGAAAAAGGAAATATCCTAAGATAAAAACTGAAAAGAAGGTTTTTGAGAAACTGCTTTGCGTTCCGTTAATTCATCTCACAGAGTTATAGCTTTCCCCTCAAGAAGTCGTTCATTAAGACTGTTGTTGTGAAATTTGCAAAATGATATTTGGAAGCTCATAGAGGGCTATGGTGAAAATGGAAATATCTTCACTTAAAAACTGGAAAGAAGCTTTCTGAGAAACCTGTTCTGTTAATTCATCTCACAGATTTACAGCTTTCCCTTCAAGAAGCCTTTCGCTAAGACTGTTCTTGTGGAATTTTCAAAGTTATATTTGGAAGCCTATAGAGGGCTATGGTGAAAAAGGAAATATGTTCAGTTAAAAGCTGGAGAGAAGCTTTCTGAGAAACTGCTTTGTGTTCTGTAAATTCATCTCACAGCGTTAGAGCTTTTCCCTAAAGAAGCCGTTCGCTAAGACTGTTCTTGTGGAATTTGCTAAGTGATATTTGGAAGCCCATAGTGGGCTACGGTGAAAAAGGAATATCTTCAGTTAAAAACTGGAAAGAAGCTTTCTGAGAAACTGGTTTGTGTTCTGTTAATTCACCTCACAGAGGTACAGCTTTCCCCTCCAGATGCCTTCCCCTAAGACTGTTCTTGTGGAATTTTCAAACTGATATTTGGAAGCCCATAGTGGGCTATGGTGAAAAAGGATATATCTTCTGTTAAAAACTGAAAAAAAGGTTTCAGAGGAACTGCTTTTTGATATGTGACTTCCACTCACTGAGCTACAGCTGTACTTCATAGAGCTGTTTGCTAGCCTTATTTCTGTGTAATATGAGAACTGTTATTTCGTATCCCTTTGAAGACTATAAGATTAAAGAAAATATCCACCGCTAAATGTGAGAAAGAAGCTTTCTGAGAAACTTATTTGTGATCTGTGAATTCAACTCTCCAAGTTTCAGCTTTCCCCTCAAGAAGGCTTTCGGTAAGACTGTTCTTTGGGACTTTAGAAAGTGATATTTGGAAGCCAATAGAGGGCTACGGTGAAAAGGAAATATCTTCAGATAAAAACAGGAAAGAAGCTTTTTGAGAAACTGCTTTGTGTTCTGTTAATTCATCTCACAGACTTACAGCTTGCCCCTCAAGAAGCCATTCACGAAGACTGTTCTTCCGGAATTTGCAAAATATTTCACAGCCCAAAGCGGGCTAAGGGTGAAAAAGAAAATATCTTCAGTTAATAAACGGAAACAAGCTTTCTGAAAAACGGCTTTGTGTTCTGTTAATTCATCTCACAGATTTACTCCTTTCCCCGCAAGAAGTGGTTCACTAAGACTGTTCTTCTGGAATTTGCAAAGTGATATTTGGAAATACACAGAGGGCTAGAGTTAAAAGGAGATATCTACAGTTAAAAACTGGAAAGAAGCTTTCTGAGAAACCGCTTTGTGTTCTGTTAATTCATCTCACAGTGAAACAGCTTTCCCCTCAAGGAGCCCTTCAACTAAGACTGTTCGTGTGGAATTTGAAATGTGATATTTGGATGCCCATAGAGGGCTATGGTGGAAAAGGAAATAACTTCAGTTAAAAACTGGAAAGAAGATTTCTGAGAAACTGCTTTGTGTTCTGTTATTTCAACTCACAGAGTTACAGCTTTCCCCTCTAGAAGCCTTTCGCTAAGTATGCTTTTGTGCAATTTGCAAAGTGATATTTGGAAGCGCTTAGAGAACTATGGTGAAAACGGAAATATCCTAAGATAAAAATTGAAAGGAAGCTTTCTGAGAAACGGCTTTGTGTTCTGTTAATTCTTCTCACAGAGTTACAGCTTTCCCCTCAGGAAGTCCTTCACTAAGACTGTTCTTGTGGAATCTGCAAAGTGATATTGGAATGCCCATAGAGGGCTATGGTGAAAAAGGAAGTGTCCTCAGATAAAAACCGCAAAGAAGCTTTCTGAGAAACTACATTGTGTTCTGTTAATTCATCTCACAGAGTTACAGTTTTCCCCTCAAGAAATCGACCACTAAGACTGCTCTTGTGGAGTTTGCAAAGTGATATTTGAAGCCCATAGAGGGCGATTGTGAAAAGGAAATATCTTCAGATAAAAACTGGAAAGAAACTTTCTGAGAAACTGCTTTGAGTTCTGTTAATTCATCTCACAAACTTACAGCTTTCCCCTCAAGAAGCCTTTCGCTAAGATTGTTCTTGTGGAATTTGCAAAGTGATATTTGGAAGCCCATACAGAGCTATGGTGAAAAAGGAAATATCCTAAGATAAAAACTGCAAAGAAGCTTTCTGAGAAACTGCTTTGTGATCTGTTAATTCATCTCACAGATTTACAGCTTTCCCCTGAAGAAGCCGTTCACTAAGACTCTTCTTGTGGATTTTGCAAAGTGGTATTTGGAAGCCCATAGAGGTCTATGGTGAAAAAGGAAATACCTTCAGTTTAAAACTGGAAAGAAGCGTTCTGAGAAACTGCTTTGTGGTCTGTTAATTCATCTCACAGAGTTACCGCTTTCCCCTCAAGAAGCCTTTCGCTAAGACTGTTCTTGTGGAATTTTCAAAGTGATATTTGGAAACCGATAGATGGCTATGGTGAAAAAGGATATTTCTTCAGTTAAAAATGGAAAATAGGCTTTCAGAGAAACTGGTTTGTGATATGTGACTTCCACTCACTGAGTTACAGCTGTGTTTCGTAGAGCTGTTTTCTAGCCTTATTACTGTGGAATCTGAGGACTGTTATTTCGGATCCCTTTGAAAACTATCGGGACAAAGGAAATATCGACCGCTAAAAGTGAGAAAGAAGCTTTCTGAGAAACTTCTTTGTGTTCTGTGAATTCATCTCACAGAGTTACAGCTTTCCCTTCAATAAGCCTTTCGCTGAGACTGTTCTTCTGGTATTTGCAAAGTGATATTTGGAAGCCCATAGAGGGCTATGGTGAAAAGGAAATATCTTCAGTTGAAAACTGGAAAGAAGCTTTCTGAGAAACTGTTTTATGGTCTGTTAATTCATCTCACATAGTTACAGCTTTCCCCTCAGGAAGCCTTTCGTTAAGACTGTTTTTGTGGAATTTGCAAAGTGATATTTGGAAGCCCATAGAGGGCTATGGTTAAAAAGGAAATATCCTAACATAAAAACTGATAAGAAGCTTTGTGAGAAACTGCTTTGTGTTCTGTTAATTAACCTCACTGAGTTACAGCTTTGCCCTAAAGAAGTCGTTCACTAAGACTGTTCTTGTGGAATATGCAAAGTGATATTTGCAACCCCTTAAAGGGCTACGGTAAAAAAGGAAATATCTTCTGTTAAAACTGGAAAGAAGCTTCCTGAGAAACTGCTTTGTGTTCTTTAATTCATCTCACAGTGTTACAGCTTTCCTCTAAAGAAGCCGTTCACGAAGACTGTTCTTGTGGAATTTGCAAAGTGTGATTTGGAAGCCCATTGAGGGCTATGGTGAAAAAGGAAATATCTTATGATAAAAACTGAAAAGAAGCTTTCTGAGAAATTGCTTTGTGTTCTGTGAATTCATCTCACAGATTTACCGCTTTCCCCTAATGAAGCCGTTTACTAAGACAGTTCTTGTGGAATTTGAAATGTGATACTTAGAAGCCCATAGAGGGCTATGGTGAAAAGGGAAGTATCCTAAGATAAAAACTGAATAGAAGCATTCTGAGAAACTTCTTTTTGTTCTGTTAATTCATCTACCGTGTTACAGCTTTCCCCTCAAGAAGCCGTTCACGAAGACTGTACTTGGAGAATGTGCAAAGTGATATTTGGAAGCCCAAAGAGGACTATGGTGAAAAAGGAAATATCCTAAGATAAAAACTAAAAAGAAGCTTTCTGAGAAACTGCTTTGTGTTCTGTTAATTCATCTCACAGCGTGGCAGCTTTACCTTCAAGAATCCGTTCACTAATACTGTTCTTGAGGAATTTGAAAAGTGATATTTGGAAGCCCATAGTGGGCTACGGTTAAAAAGGAAATATCTTCAGTAAAAAACTGTAAAGAAACTTTCTGAAAAACTGCTTGTGTTCTGTTAATTCACCTCACAGAGTTACAGCTTTCCCCTCAAGAAGCCTTTCCTAAGACCGTTCTTGTGGAATTTACAAAGTGATATTTGGAAGCCAGAGAGGTCTAAGGTGAAAAAGGAACTGTCCTCAGATAAAAACTTAAAAGAAGCTTTCTGAGAAACTACTTTGGGTTCTGTTAATTCATCTCACAGTGTTAAAGCGTTCCCCTCAAGAAGCCTTTCGCTAAGACTGTTCTTGTGGAATTTTCAAAGTGATGTTTCGAAGCACATAGAGGGCTATGGTGAAAAAGGAAATGTCCTCAGATAGAAATTGGAAGGAAGCTTTCTGAGAAATTGCTTTGTGTTCTGTTAATTCATCCCACAGAGTTACAGCTTTACCCTCAAGAAGCCTTTCACAAAGACTGTTCTTGTGGAATTTGCAAAGTGATGTTTCGAAGCACATAGAGGGCTATGGTGAAAAAGGAAATGTCCTCAGATAGAAATTGGAAGGAAGCTTTCTGAGAAATTGCTTTGTGTTCTGTTAATTCATCCCACAGAGTTACAGCTTTCCCCTCAAGAAGCCTTTCGCAAAGACTGTTCTTGTGGAATTTGCAAAGTGATATTTGGAAGCCCTTAGAGGGCTAAGGTGAAAAAGGAAATAGCGTCTGTTGAAAACTGGAAAGAAGCTTTCTTAGAAACTGCTTTGTGTTCTGTTAATTCATCTCACAGAGTTACAGCTTTCTCTTCAAGAAGCCTTTCGCAAAGAATGTTCTTGTGGAATTTGCAAAGTGATATTTGGAAGTCCTTAGAGGGCTAAGGTGAAAAAGGAAATATCTTCAGTTAAAGAACTGGAAAGAAGCTTTCTGAGAGACTGCTTTGTGTTCTGTTAATTCATCTCATAGAGTTACAGCTTTCCCCTCAAGAAGCCTTTCACTAAGACTCTTCTTGTGGAATTTGCAAAGTGATATTTGGAAGCCCATTGTGGGCTATGGTGAAAAAGGAAACATTCTAACATAAAAACTAGAAAGAAGCTTTTGTGAAACTGCTTTGTGTTCTGTTAATTCATCTTACAGAATTACAGCATTCCCCTCAAAAAGCCTTTCACTAAGACTGTTCTTGTGGAATTTGCAAGGTGATATTTGGAAGCCCATAGAGAGCTAAGGAGAAAAAGGATTTATCTTCCCATAAAAACTAAAAAGAAACTTGCTGAGAAACTGCTTTGTGATATGTGACTTCCACTCACTGAGTTACATCTGTATTTCGTAGAGCTGTGTGCTAGCCTTATTTCTGTGGAATCTGAGGACTGTTATTTCGAATTCCATTGAAGACTATGGCGATAAAGGAAATATCCGCTGCTAAAAGTGAGAAAGAAGCTTTCTGAGAAACTTCTTTGTGATCTGTGAATTCATCTCACAGAGTTACAGCTTTCCCCTCAAGAAGTTTTTCACTAACACTTTTCTTGGGGAATTTGCAAAGTGATATTTGGAAGCCCATAGAGGGCTTTGGTGAAAAATTGAATATCCTAAGATAAAAACTGAAAAGAAGCTTTCTGAGAAACTGCTTTGTGTTCTGTTAATTCATCTCACAGAGTTACAACTCTCCCCTCAAGAAGCCGTTCACTAAGACTGTTCTTGTGGAATTTGCAAAGTGATATTTGGAAGCCCATAGAGGGCTACGGTGAAAAAGGAAATGTCCTCAGATAAAAACTGGAAAGAAGCTTTCTGAGAAACTGCTTTGTGTTCTATTAATTCATCTCACTGTGTGACAGCTTTCCCCTCAAGAAGCCGTTCCCTAAGACTGTTCTTGTGTAATTTGCAACGTGATATTTGGAAGCCCACAGAGGGCTACGGAGAAAAAGGAAATATCTTCAGCTAAAAACTGGAAAGCAGCTTTCTGAGAAACTGTTTTGTGTTCTGTTAATACATCTCACAAGGTTACAGCTTTCCCGTCAAGAAGCCTTTCGCTAAGACTGTTCTTGTGGAATTTGCAAGGTGATATTTGGAAGCCCATAGAGGTCTACGATGAAAAAGGAAATATCTTCAATTAAAATCTACAAAGAAGCTTTCTGAGAAACTGGTCTGTGTTCTGATAATTCCTCTCAAAGTGTTACAGCTTTACCCTCAAGAAGACTTTTGCTAACATTGTTTTGTGTAATTTTCAAAGTGATATTTTAAGCCCAAATAGGGCTATGGTGAAAAAGGCAATATCCTAAGATAAAAAGTGGAAAGAAGCTTTCTGAGAAACTCCTTTGTGTTCTGTTGATTCATCTCAAAGAGTTACAGCTTTCCCCTCAGCAAGCCTTTCGCTAAGACGGTTCTTGTGAAATTTACAACGTGATATTTGTAAGCCCTTAGAGGGCTAATGTGAAAAAGGAGATATCCTACGATAAAAACTGAAAAGACGTTTGCTGAGAAACTGCTTTGTGTTCTGTTAATTCATCTCAGGCAGTTACAGCTTTCCCCTCAAGAAGCCTTTCGCTAAGACTGTTCTTTTGGAATTTGCAAAGTGATATTTGGAAGACCATAGAGGGCTACTTTGAAAAAGCAATTATCTTCAGTTAAGAACTGGAAAGAAGCTTTCTGAGAAACTGCTTTGTGTTCTTTGAATTCATCTCACAGAGTTACAGCTTTCCCCTCAAGTAGCCTTTCGCGAAGACTGCTCTTGTGGAATTTGCAAAGTGATATTTGGAAGCCCTTAGAGGGCTATGGTGAAAAAAGAAATATCTTCAGTTACAAACTGGGAAGAAGCTTTCTGAGAAACTGCTCTGTGTTTTGTTAATTCATCTCAAAGACTTACAGCTTTACCCTCAAGAAGACTTTTTTTAAGACTGTTCTTGTTTAATTTTCAAAGTGATATTTTTAAGCCTATATAGGGCTATGGTGAAAAAGGAAATATCCTAACATAAAAACTGGAAAGAATCTTTCTGAGAAACCGCTTTGTGTTCTATTAATACATCTCACAGAGCTACAGCTTTTCCCTCAAGAAGCCGTTCGCTATGACTGTTCTTGTGGAATTTGCAAAGTCATATTTGTAAGCCCATAGATGGTTATGGTGAAATAGGAAATATCTTCAGTTAAAAATTGGAAAGAGGCTTTCTTAGAAACTGCTTCGTGATCTGTTAATTCATTTCAAAGAGTTACAGCTTTCCCGTCAAGAATCCTTTCCATAAGAGCGTTCTTCTGGAATTTGCAAAGTGATATTTGGAAGCCCTTAGAGCGCTATGGTGAAAAAAGATATATCTTCAGTTAAAACCTGAAAAGAAGGTTTCTGAGAAACTGCTTTTTGATATATGACTTACACTCACTGATTTAAAGCTGTATTTCATAGAGCTGTTTGGCAGCCTTATTTCTGTGGAATCTGAGAACTGTTATTTCGGTTCCCTTTGAAGACTGTAGGTCCAAAGGAAATATCCGCCGCTAAAAGTTAGAAAGAAGCTTTCTGAGAAACTTCTTTGTGATCTGCGAATTCATTTCACAGAGTTACAGCTTTCCCCTCAAGAAGCCTTTCGCTAAGATTATTCTTGCGCAGTTTGAAAAATGATATTTGGAATCCAATAGACGGCTATGGTGAAAACGAAATATCCTCAGATAAAAACTGGAAAGAAGCTTTCTGAGAAACTGCTTTGTGTTCTTTTAATTCATCTCACAGACTTACAACTTTCCCCTCAAGAAGTCTTTCGCCAAGATTGTTCTTGTAGAATTTTCAAAGTGATATTTGGAAGCCCATAGAGGGCTATGGTGAAAAAGGATATATCTTCAGATAAAAACTGTAAAGAACATTCCTGAGAAACTGCTTTGTGTTCTGTTAATTCACCTAACAGAGTTACAGCTTTCCCCTCTAGAAGACTTTCGCTAAGACTGCTCTTGTTGTATTTTCAAAGTGCTATTTTGAAGCCCATAGAGGGCTACGGTGAAAAAGGATATAGCTTCAGTTAAAAAAGAAAGAGGCTTTCTGAGAAACGGTTTAGTATTATGTGACTTCCACTCACTGAGTTACAGCTGTATTTCCTAGTGCTGTTTGATAGCCTTATTTCTATGGAATCGGAGAACTGTTATTTTGGATCCCTTTGAAGACTATAGGGCCAAAGGAAATATCTGCCGCTAAAAGTGAGAAAGAAGCTTTCTGAAAAACTTCTCTGAGATCTGTGAATTCATCTCACAGAGTTACAGCATTCCACTCAAGAAGCCTTTCGCTAGGACTGTTCTTTTTGAATTTGCAAAGTGATATTTGGAAGCCCATAGACGGCTGTGGTGAAAAGGGAAATATCTTCAGTTAAAAAATGGAAAGAAGCTTTCTAAGAAACTGCTTTGTGTTCTGTTAGTTCATCTCAAAGAGTTACAGCTTTACCCTCAAAAAGACTTTTGCTAAGACTCTTCTTGTGTAATACTCATAGTGATATTTGTAAGCCCTTATAGGGCTATGGTGAAGAAGGAAATATCCTAAGATAAAAGCTGAAAAGAAGCTTTCTGAGAAACTGCTTTGTATTCTGTTAATTCACCTCACAAAGTTACAGCTTCCCCCTTAAGAAGCCTTTCGGTAAGACTGTTCTTGTGGAATTTGCAGAGTGGTATTTGTGAGCCCATAGAGGGTTATGGTGAAAAAGGAAATATCCTAAGATAAAAACTGAAAAGAACTTTTCTGAGAAACTGCTTTGGGATATGTGACATCCACTCACTGAGTGAGAGTTCTATGTCGTAGAGCTGTTTGCTAACCTTATTTCTGTGGAATCTGAGAAGGGATAATTCGGTTCCCTTTGAAGACTATAGGACCAAAGGAAATATCCGCCATAAGAGTGAGAAAGAAGCTTTCTGAGAAACAGCTTTCTGATCTGTGAATTCATCCTACAGAGTTACAGCTTTCCCCTGAGGAAGCCTTTCACTATGACTGTTCTTGTGGAATTTGCAAAGTGACATTTCGAATGCCATAGAGAGCTATGGTGAAAAGGAAATATCTTCGGTTTAAAACCGGAAAGAAGCTTTCTGACACACAGCGTTGTGTTGTGTTAATTCAGCTCACAAAGTTACAGCTTTCCCCTAACGAAGCCTTTCCCTAAGACTGTTCTTGTCGAATTTGGGAAGTGATATTTAGAAGCCTACAGAGGTCTACGGTGAAAAAGGAAATAGCCTAAGATAAAAACTGAAAATAAGCTTTCTGAAAAACTGCTTTGCGTTCTCTTAATTCATCTCACAGAGTTACAGCTTTCCTCTCAAGAAGCCTTTCGCTAAGACTGTTCTTGTGCAATTTAGAACGTAATATTTAGAAGCCCATAGAGGGCTATGGTGAAAAAGGAAATATCCTCCGTTAAAAACTGGAAAGAAGCTTCCTGAGAAACTGCTTTGTGTTCTGTTAATTCATCTCACAGAGTTACAGGTTTCCCCTCAAGAAGCCTTTTGCTAAGACTGTTCTTGTGGAATTTGCAAAGTGATATTTGGAAGCCCGTAGAAGGCTATGGTGAAAAAGGAAATAACTTCAGTTAAAAACTGGAAGGAAGCTTTCTGAGAAACTTCTTTGTGTTTTGTTAATTCGTCTCACAGAGTTACAGCTTTCCCCTCGAGAAATCTTTCACTAAGACTGTTCTTGTGGAATTTGCAAAGTGATATTTGGAAGCCCAGAGAGGGCTATGGTGAAAAAGGAAATATCTTCCGTTAAAAACTGGAAAGAATCTTTCTGAGAAACAGATTTGTGTTCTGTTAATTCATTTCACAGTCTTACAGCTTTTCCCTCAAGAAGCCTTTCGCGAAGACAGTTTTTGCGGAATTTGCAAAGTGATATTTGGAAGCCCATAGAGTGCATTGGTGAAAAAGGAAATATCTTCCGTTAAAAAATGGAAAGAAGCTTTCTGAGAAACTGCTTTCTGTTCTGTTAATTCATCTCACAGAGTTACAGCTTTCCCCATAAGAAGCATTTCCCTAAGGCTGTTCTTGTGGAATTTGGAAAGTGATATTTAGAAGCCCATAGAGATCTATGGTGAAAAAGGAAAAAACCTGAGATAAAAACTGAAAATAAGGTTTCAGAGAAACCGCTTTGTGTTCTGTTAATTCATCTCACAGAGTTACTGCTATCCCCTCAAGACGCCTTTCGCTAAGACTGTTCTTGTGGAATTTGCAAAGTGACATTTGGAAGCCCATAGAGATCTATGGTGTAAAAGGAAATATCCTAACATAAAAACTGAAAAGAAGCTTTCTGAGAAACTGCTTTGCTTTCTGTTAATTCATTTCACAGAGTTATAGCTTTCCCCTCAAGAAGCCCTTTGCTAAGGCTGTTCTTGTGGATTTTGCAAAGAGGTATTTGGAAGCCCATCGAGGGCTACGGTGGAAAAGGAAATATCTTCAGTTAAAAACTGGAAAGAGGCTTTCTGAGAAACTGCTTTTGTTCTGTTAATTCATCTCACAGAGTTACAGCTTTCCCCTCTAGAAGCCTTTCGCTAAGACTGTTCTTGTGGAATTTGCAAAGTGATATTTGGAAGTCCTTAGAGGGATATGGTGTAAAAGGTAATATCTTCAGTTAAAAATTCGAAAGAAGCTTTCTGATTACAGCTTTTCCCTCAAGAAGCCTTTCGCTAAGACTGTTCTTCTGCAATTTGCAATGTGATATTTGGAAGCCCATAGAGGGCTACGGTGGAAAAGAAAATATCTTCAGTTAAAAACTGGAAAGGAGCTTTCTGAGGAACTGCTTTGTGTTCTGTTAATTCATCTCACAGAGTTACAGCTTTCCCCTCAAGAATCCGTTCACTAAGACTGTTCTTGGGAAATTTTGAAAGTAATCTTTGGAAGCCCATAGAGGGCTATGGTGAAAAAGGAAATAACTTTCCTTAAGAACTGGAAAGAAGCTTTCTGAGAAACTGCTTTGTGTTCTGTTAATTCATCTCACAGAGTTACAGCTTTGCCCTCAAGAAGCCTTTCGCTAAGAGTGTTCTTGTGGAATTTGCAAAGTGAAATTTGGAAACCCACAGCGGGCTATGGTGAAAAAGCAAATATCCTAAGAAAAAAACTGAAAAGAAGCTTTCTCAGAAACTGATTTGTGTTCTGTTAATTCATCGCACAGGGTTACAGCTTTCCCCTCAAGAAGCCTTTCGGTAAGACTGTTCTTGTGGAATTTGCAAAGTGATATTTGGAAGCCCATAGAGGGCTACGGTGAAAAAGGAAATATCTTCAGTTAAAAACTGGAAAGAAGCTTTCTGAGAAACTGCTTTTTGTTCTTTTAATTCATCTCTCAGAGTTACAGCTTTCACTTCAAGAAGACTTTCGCTAAAACTGTTGTTGTGGAAATTTCAAAGTGATATTGGAAGCCCATAGAGGGCTATGGTGGAAAAGGAAGTATCCGAAAGATAAAAACTGAAAAGAAGATTTCTGAGAAACTACTTTGTGTTCTGTTAATTCATCTCACAGAGTTGCAGCTTTCCCCTCAAGAAGCCTTTGCCTAAGGCTTCTTGCGGAATTTGCAAAGTGTTATTTGGAAGCCCATAGAGGGCTTCGGTGAAAAAGGAAATAGCTTCCGTTAAAAACTGTAAAGAAGCTTTCTGAGAAACTGCTTTGTGTTCTGTTAATTCATCTCACAGAGTTACAGCTTTCTCCTCAGGAAGCCTTTCCCTAAGAGTGTTCTGGTGAAATTTGCAAAGTGATATATGGAAGCCCATAGAGGACTAGGGTAAAAAAGGAAATATCCTAAGATAAAAAATGAAAAGAAGCTTTCTGAGAAACTGCCTTGTGTTCTGTTAATTCATCTCACAGGGTTACAGCTTTCTCCTCAAGAAGCCTTTCGCTAAGACTGTTCTTGTGGAACTTCAAAGTGATATTTGGAAAGCCATAGAAGGATATGGTGAAAAAGGAAATATCTTCTGTAAAAAATTGGAAAGAAGCTTTCTGAGAAACTGCTTTGTGTTCTGTTAATTCATCTCACAGAGTCACAGCTTTCCGCTCAGGAAGCCTTTTGCTAAAGCTGTTCATGTGGAATTTGAAAAGTGATATTTGGAAGCCCATAGAAGGCTCTGGTGAAATAGGAAATATGCTAAGATAAAAACTGAAAAGAAGCCTTCTAAGAAACTGCATTGTGTTCTGTTAATTCATCTCACAGAGATACAGCTTTCTCCTCAAGAAGCTTTTCACTAAGACTGTTCTTCCGGAATTTGCAAAGTCAATTTGGAAGCCCATAGAGGGCTACGATGAAAAAGGAAATAACTTTCGTTAAAAACAGGAAAGAAGCGTTCTGAGAAACTGCTTTGTGTTCTGTTAATTCATCTCACAGAGTTACAGCTTTCCCCTCAAGAAGCCTTTCGCTAAGACTGTTCTGGTGGAATTTGTAAAATGATATTTGGAAGCCCATAGAGGGCTATGGAGAAAAAGGAAATATCTTCCGTTAAAAAGTGGAAAGAATCTTTCTGAGGAACTGCTTTCTGTTCTGTTAATTCATCTCACAGTGTTACAAATTTCTACTCAAGAAAATTTTAGCTAAGGCTGATCTTGTGGAATTTGAAAAGGGATATTTGGAAGCCCATAGGGGGCTATGGTGAAAAAGGAAGTATCTTCCGTTAAAATCTGGAAAGAAGATTTCTGAGAAACTACGTTGTGTTCTGTTAATTCATCTCAAGACTTACAGCTTTCCCCTCATGAAGCCTTTCCCTAAGACTGTTCTTGGTGAATTTGCAAAGTGATATTTAGAAGCCCACAGAGGGCTATGGTGAAAAAGGAGGTATCCTAAGATAAAAACTGAAAAGAACCTTTCTGAGAAACTGCTTTGTGTTCTGTCAATTTATCTCACAGAGTTACAGCGTTCCCCTCAAGAAGACTTTCGCGATGGCGGTTCTTGTGGAATTTGCAAAGTCACATTTGGAAGCCCATGGAGGGTTACGGTGAAAAAGGAAACATCTTCAGGTAAAAACTGGAAAGAAGCTTCCTGACAAACTGCTTTGTGTTCTGTTGATTCATCTTACAGAGTTACTGCTTTCCCCTCAAGAAGCCTTTCCCTAAGAATGTTCTTGTGGAATTTGCAAAGGGATATTTGGAAGACCTTAGAAGGTTATGGTAAAAAAAGGAAATATCCTAAGACAAAAACTGAAAAGAAGCTTTCTGAGAAACTGCTTAGTGTTCTGTTAGTTCATCTCACAGAGTTAGAGTTTTCCCCTCAGGAAGCCGTTCAATAACACTGTTCTTGTGAAATTTGGAACGTAATATTTGGAATCCCATAGAGGGCTATGGTGAAAAAGAAAATATCTTCCATTAAAAACTGTAAAGAATCTTTCTGAAAAACTACCTTGTGTTCTGTTAATTCATGTCACAGAGTTACAGCTTTGCACTCAAGAAGCCTTTCCCTAAGGCTCTTCTTGTGGAATTTGCAAAGAGATATTTGGAAGCCCATAGAGAGCTGTGGTGAAAAAGGAAATATCTTCCTTAAAATGCTGGAAAGAAGCTTTCTGAGAGACTGCTTTGTGTTCCATTAATTAATCTCACAGAGTTACAGCTTTCCCCTCAAGAAGCCTTTCGCTAAGACTGTTCTTGTGGAATTTGCAAAGTGATATTTGGAAGTCCATAAAGGGCCATGGTGAAAAAGGAAATATCTTCCGTTAAAAACTGGAAAGAAGCTTTCTGAGAAACTGCTTTGTGTTCTGTTAATTAATCTCACAGAGTTACATCTTTCCCCTCAAGAAGCCTTTCGCTGAGACTGTTCTTGTGGAATTTGCAAAGTGATATTTCGAAAACCGAAGAGAGCTATGTTGAAAATGGAAATATCCTAAGATAAAAACCGAAAAGAAGCTTTCTGAGAAACTGCTTTGTGTTCTGTTAATTCATCTCACAGTGTTACAAATTTCTCCTCAAGAAATCTTTAGCTAAATCTGATCTTGTGGAATTTGAAAAGTGATATTTGGAAGCCCATAGGGGGCTACGGTGAAAAAGGAAGTATCTTCCATTAAAATCTGGAAAGAAGATTTCTGAGAAACTTCTCTGTGATCTGTTAATTCATCTCAGAGACTTACAGCTTTCCCCTCATGAACCCTTTCCCTAAGACTGTTCTTGTGGAATTTGCAAAGTGATATTTGGAAGCCCACAGAGGGCTATGGTGAAAAAGGTGATATCCTAAGATAAAAATTGAAAAGAAGCTTTCTGAGAAACTGCTTTGTGTTCTGTCAATTTATCTCACAGAGTTACAGCTTTCCCCTCAAGAAGACTTTCGTGATGGCGGTTCTTGTGGAATTTGCAAAGTGACATTTGTAAGCCCCTTGGAGGGCTATGTTGAAAAAGGAAATATCTTCAGTTAAAAACTGGAAAGAAGCTTTCTGACAAACTGCTTTGTGTTCTGTTAATTCATCTCACAGAGTTACAGCTTTCCCCTCAAGAAGCCTTTCGCTAAGAGTGTTCTTGTGGTATTTGCAAAGTGATATTTGGAAGACCTTAGAAGGCTATGGTGAAAAAGCAAATATCCTGAGATAAAAACTGAAAAGAAGCTTTCTGAGAAACTGCTTTGTGTTCTGTTAATTCATCTCAGAGAGGTACAGATTTCCCCTCAAGAAGTCTTTCTCTGAGACTGTTCTTGTGGAAAATGCAAAGTGATATTTGGAAGCTCATAGGGGCTATGGTGAAAAAGTTAGTTCATCTCACAGAATTACAGCTTCCCCTCAGGAAGCCGTTCACTAAGACTGTTCTTGTGAAATTTGGAAAGTAATATTTGGAAACCCATAGAGTGCAATGGTGAAAAAGAAAATATCTTCCATTAAAAAATGTAAAGAATCTTTCTGAGAAACTGACTTGTGTTCTGTTAATTCATGTCACAGAATTACAGCTTTCCACTCAGGAAGCCTTTCCCTAAGACTGTTCTTGTGGAATTTCCAAAGAGATATTTGGAAGCCCATAGATGGCTGTGGTGAAAGAGAAAATATCTTCCTTAAAAAACTGGAAAAAAGCTTTCTGAGAGACAGCTTTGTGTTGCATTAATTCATCTCACAGAGTTACAGCTTTCCGCTCAAGAAGCCTTTCGCTAAGACGGTTCTTGTGGAATTTGCAAAGTGATATTTCGAAGACCATAGAGGGCTATGGTGAAAATGGAAATATCCTGAGAGAAAAACCGAAAAGAAGCTTTCTGAGAAACTGCTTTGTGTTCTGTTAATTCATCTCACAGTGTTACAAGTTTCTCCTCAAGAAACCTTTAGCTAAGGCTGATCTTCTGGAATTTGAAAAGTGATATTTGGAAGCCCATAGTGGGCTATGGTGATAAAGGAAGTATCTTCCGTTAAAATCTGGAAAGAAGATTTCTGAGAAACTGCTTTGTGTTATGCTAATTCATCTCAGGAAACCGTTCACTGAGACTGTTCTTGTGGAATTTGCAAAGTGATATTTGAAGACCATAGATGGTTATGGCGAAAAAGGAAATATCCTAAGATAAAAACCGAAAGGAATCTTCCTCAGAAACTGCATTGTGTTCTCTTAATTCATCTCACAGAGTTATAACTTTCCCCTCGAGAAGCCTATCAGTAAGATTGTTCCTGTGGAATTTTCGAAGTCATATTTGGAAGCCCATAGAGGGCTATGGCGAAAAAGGAAATATCTTCCGTTAAAAACTGGAAAGAAACTTTCTGAGAAACTGCTTTGTGTGCTGTTAATTCATCTCACAGAATTACAGTTTTCCCCTCAAGAAGCTTTTCGCTAAGACTGTTATTGTGGAATTTGCAACGTGATATTTAGAAGCCCATAGAGGGCAATGGTGAAAAAGTGAATATCTTCCGTTAAAAACTGGAAAGAATCTGTCTTAGAAACTGTTTTGTTTCTGTTAATTAATGTCACAGAGCTACAGCTTTCCCCTCAAGAAGTCTTTCGCTAAGACTGTTTTTGTGGAATTTGCAAAGTGATATTTGGAAGCCCATAGGGGGTTATGGTGAAAAATGAAACATCTTCAGTTAAAAACTGGAATAAAGCTTTCTGGGAAACTGCTTTGTCTTCTGTTATTTCAACTCACAGAGTTAGAGCTTTGCCCTCAAGAAGCCTTTCGCTAAGACTCTTCTTGTGGAATTCGCAAAGTGATATTTGGAAGCCCCTAGAGACCAAAGGTGAAAAAGGAAACATCCTAAGATAAAAACTGAAAAGAAGCTTTCTGAGAAACTGATTTGTGTTCTGTTAATTCATCGCACAGAGTTACAGCTTTCCCCTCAAGAAGCCTTTCGGTAAGACTGTTCTTGTGGAATTTGCAAAGTGATATTTGGAAGCCCATAGAGGGCTACGGTGAAAAAGGAAATATCTTCAGTTAAAAACTGGAAAGAAGCTTTCTGAGAAACTGCTTTGTGTTCTGTTAATTCATCTCACAGAGTTACAGCTTTCCCCTCAAGAAAACCTTTACTAATCTGTTCTTGTGGAATTTGCAAAGTGATATTTGGAAGCCCATATAGGGCTATGGTTAAAAAGGAAATATATTCAGTTGAAAACTGGAAAGAATCTTTCTGAGAAACTGCTTTGTGTTCTTTAATTCATCTCACAGAGTTACAGCTTTCCCCTCAAGAAGTCTTTCGCTAGAACTGTTCTTGTGTCATTTCTAAAGTGGTATTTAGAAGGCCATAGAGGGCTATGGTGAGTAAGGAAATATTTTCCGTTATAAACTGGAAAGAAGATTTCTGAGAAAGTGCTTTTTGTCCTGTTAATTCATCTCACAGAATTACAGCTTTCTCCTCAAGAAGAATTTCGCTAACACTTTTCTTCTGGAATTTGCAAAGTGATTTTAGAAGCCCATAGAGGGTTATGGCAAAAAGGAAATATTCTAAGATAAAAACCGAAAAGAAGCTTTCTGAGAAACTGCATTATGTTCTCTTAATTCCTCTCACAGAGTTATAGCTTTCCCCTCAAGAAGCCGTTCACTAAGGCAATTCTTGTGAAATGTGCAAAGTGATATTTGGAAGCCCCTAGAGGGCTATGGTGAAAAAGGAAATATCTTCTGTTAAAAACCAGAGGCAGAAAAAGCCACAAAGATGGGAAAATAGCAGGGCAGAGAAGCTGGAATTTCAAAAAATAAGATCGCATCTCGTCCGGCAAAGGAGCGCAGCTCATCGCCAGCAACGAATCAAAGCTGGACGGAGAATGACTTTGACGAGATGATAGAAGAACGCTTCAGTCCATCAAACTTCTCAGAGCTAAAGGAGGAATTATCTACCCAGTGCAAAGAAACTAAAAGTGTTGAAAAAAAAGTGTAAGTATTGATGGCTAGAATAATTAATGCAGAGAACTTCATAAACGAAATGAAAGAGATGAAAATCATGACACGAGAAATACGTGACAAATGCAAAAGCTTCAGTAACCGACTCGATCAACTGGAAAAGAGTATCAGCGATTAAGGATCAAATGAACGAAATGAAGCGAGAAGAGAAACCAAAAGAAAAAAGAAGAAAAAGAAATGAACAAAGCCTGCAAGAAGTATGGGTTTATGTAAAAAGACCAAATCTACGTCTGTTTGGGGTGCCTGAAAGTGAGGGGGAAAATGGAACCAAGTTGGAAAACACTCTTCAGTATATCATCCAGGAGAACTTCCCCAACCTAGTAGGGCAGGCCAACATTCAAATCCAGGAAATACAGAGAACACCACAAAGATACTCCTCGAGAAGAGGAACTCCAAGACACATAATTGCCAGATTCACCAAAGTTGAAATGAAGGAAAAAATCTTAAGGGCAGCCAGAGAGAAAGGTCGGGTTACCCACAAAGGGAAGCCCATCAGACTAACAGCAGATCTCTCGGCAGAAACTCTACAAGCCAGAAGAGAGTGGGGGCAATATTCAACATTCTTAAAGAAAAGAATTTTCAACCCAGAATTTCATATCCAGCCAAACTAAGTTTCATAAGTGAAGGAGAAATAAAATCCTTTACAGATAAGCAAATGCTTAGAGATTTTGTCACCACTAGGCCTGCCTTACATGAGACCCTGAAGGAAGCACTAAACATGGAAAGGAACAACCGGTACCAGCCACTGCAAAAACATGCCAAAATGTAAAGACCATCAAGGCTAGGAAGAAACTGCATCAACTAACGAGCAAAATAACCAGTTAATATCATAATGGTAGGATCAAGTTCACACATAACAATCTTAACCTTACATGTAAATGGACTAAATGCTCCAATTAAAAGACACAGACTGGCAAACTGGATAAAGAGTCAAGAACCATCAGTCTGCTGTATTCAGGAGACCCATCTCACACGCAGAGACATACATAGGCTCAAAATAAAGGGATGGAGGAAGATTTACCAAGCAAATGGAGAACAAAAAATAGCAGGGGTTGCAATACTAGTCTCTGATAAAACAGACTTTAAACCATCAAAGATCAAAAGAGACAAAGAAGGACATTACATAATGGTAAAGGGATCAATTCAACAGGAAGAGCTAACTATCCTAAATATATATGCACCCAATACAGGAGCACCCAGATTCATAAAGCAAGTCCTTAGAGCCTTACAAAGAGACTTAGACTCCCATACAATAATAATGGGAGACTTCAACACTCCACTGTCAACATTAGACAGAACAACAAGACAGAAAATTAACAAGGATATCCAGGAATTGAACTCATCTCTGCAGCAAGCAGACCTAATAGACATCTATAGAACTCTCCAACCCAAATCAACAGAATATACATTCTTCTCAGCACCACATCGCACTTATTCCAAAATTGACCACATAGTTGGAAGTAAAGCACTCCTCAGTAAATGTACAAGAACAGAAATGGTAACAAACTGTCTCTCAGACCACATTGCAATCAAACTAGAACTCAGGACTAAGGAACTCAATCAAAACCGCTCAACTACATGGAAACCGAACAACCTGCTCCTGAATGACTACTGGGTACCTGACGAAATGAAGGTAGAAATAAAGATGTTCTTTGAAACCAATGAGAACAAAGATACAACGTACCAGAATCTCTGTGACACATTTAAAGCAGTGTGTAGAGGGAAATTTATAGCATTAAATGCCCACAAGATAAAGCAGGAAAGATCTAAAATTGACACTCTAACATCGCAATTAAAAGAACTAGAGAAGCAAGAGCAAACTCATTCAAAAGCTAGCAGAAGGCAAGAAATAACTAAGATCAGAGCAGAACTGAAGGAGATAGAGACACAAAAATCCCTCCAAAAAATCAATGAATCCAGGAGTTGGTTTTTTGAAAAGATCAACAAAATTGACAGACCGCTAGCAAGACTAATAAAGAAGAAAAGGGAGAAGAATCAAATAGACGCAATAAAAAATGATGAAGGGGATATCACCACTGAACCCACAGAAATACAAACTACCATCAGAGAATACTATAAACACCTCTACGCAAATAAACTAGAAAATCTAGAACAAATGGATAATTTCCTGGACACTTACACTCTTCCAAGACTAAACCAGGAAGAAGTTGAATCCCTGAATAGACCAATAGCAGGCTCTGAAATTGAGGCAATGATTAATAGCCTACCAATCAAAAAAAGTCCAGGACCAGATGGATTCACAGCTGAATTCTACCAGAGGTACAAGGAGGAGCTGGTACCATTCCTTCTGAAACTATTCCAATCAATAGAAAAAGAGGGAATCCTCCCTAACTCATTTTATGAGGCCAACATCATCCTGATACCAAAGCCTGGCAGAGACACAACAAAAAAAAGAGAATTTTAGACCAATATCCCTGATGAACATCGATGCAAAAATCCTCAATAAAATACTGGCAAACCGGATTCAACAGCACATCAAAAAGCTTATCCACCATGATCAAGTGGGCTTCATCCCTGGGATGCAAGGCTGGTTCAACATTCGCAAATCAATAAACATAATCCAGCATATAAACAGAACCAAAGACAAGAACCACATGATTATCTCAATCGATGCAGAAAAGGCTTTTGACAAAATTCAACAGCCCTTCATGCTAAAAACGCTCAATAAATTCGGTATTGATGGAACGTACCTCAAAATCATAAGAGCTATTTATGACAAACCCACAGCCAATATCATACTGAATGGGCAAAAACTGGAAAAATTCCCTTTGAAAACTGGCACAAGACAGGGATGCCCTCTCTCACCACTCCTATTCAACATAGTGTTGGAAGTCCTGGCTAGGGCAATCAGGCAAGAGAAAGAAATCAAGGGGATTCAGTTAGGAAAAGAAGAAGTCAAATTGTCCCTCTTTGCAGATGACATGATTGTATATTTAGAAAATCCCATTGTCTCAGCCCGAAATCTCCTTAAGCTGATAAGCAACTTCAGCAAAGTCTCAGGATACAAAATTAATGTGCAAAAATCCCAAGCATTCGTATACACCAGTAACAGACAAACAGAGAGCCAAATCATGAATGAACTTCCATTCACAATTGCTTCAAAGAGAATAAAACAGCTAGGAATCCAACTTACAAGGGATGTAAAGGACCTCTTCAAGCAGAACTACAAACCACTGCTCAATGAAATAAAAGAGGACACAAAAAAATGGAAGAACATACCATGCTCATGGATAGGAAGAATCAATATTGTGAAAATGGCCATACTGCCCAAGGTTATTTATAGATTCAATGCCATCCCCATCAAGCTACCAATGAGTTTCTTCACAGAATTGGAAAAAACTGCTTTAAAGTTCATATGGAACCAAAAAAGAGCCCGCATTTCCAGGACAATCCTATGTCAAAAGAACAAAGCTGGAGGCATCACGCTACCTGACTTCAAACTATACTACAAGGCTACAGTCACCAAAACAGCATGGTACTGGTACCAAAACAGAGATATAGACCAATGGAACAGAACAGAGTCCTCAGAAATAATACCACACATCTACAGCCATCTGATCTTTGACAAACCTGAGAGAAACAAGAAATGGGGAAAGGATTCCCTATTTAATAAATGGTGCTGGGAAAATTGGCTAGCCATAAGCAGAAAGCTGAAACTGGATCCTTTCCTTACTCCTTATACGAAAATTAATTCAAGATGGATTAGAGACTTAAAGGTTAGACCTAATACCATAAAAACCCTAGAGGAAAACCTAGGTAGTACCATTCAGGACATAGGCATGGGCAAAGACTTCATGTCTAAAACACCAAAAGCAATGGCAGCAAAAGCCAAAATTGACAAATGGGATCTCATTAAACTAAAGAGCTTCTGCACAGCAAAAGAAACTACCATCAGAGGCCGGATGCGGTGGCTCAAGCCTGTAATCCCAGCACTTAGGGAGGCCGAGACAGGCGGATCACGAGGTCAGGAGATCGAGACCATCCTGGCTAACACGGTGAAACCCCATCTCTACTAAAAATACAAAAAACTAGCCGGGTGCGGTGGCGGGCACCTGTAGTCCCAGCTACTCTGGAGGCTGAGGCAGGAGAATGGCGTGAACCCGGGAGGCGGAGCTTGCAGTGAGCTGAGATCCGGCCACGGCACTCCAGCCCGGGCTACAGAGCAAGACTCCGTCTCAAAAAAAAAAAAAAGAAAAAAGAAACTACCATCAGAGTGAACAGGCAACCTACAGAATGGGAGAAAATTTTTGCAATCTACTCATCTGACAAAGGCTAATATCCAGAACCTACAAGGACCTCAAACAAATTTACAAGAAAAAAACAAACAACCCCATCAAAAAGTGGGCAAAGGATATGAACAGGCATTTCTCAAAGAAGACATTCATACAGCCAACAGACACATGAAAAAATGCTCATCATCATTGGCCATCAGAGAAATGCAAATCAAAACCACACTGAGACACCATCTCAAACCAGTTAGAATGGTGATCATTAAAAAGTCAGGAAACAACATGTGCTGGAGAGGATGTGGAGAAATAGGAACACTTTTACACTGTTGGTGGGATTGTAAACTAGTTCAATCATTATGGAAAACAGTATGGCGATTCCTCAAGGATCTAGAACTAGACGTACCATATGACCCAGCCATCCCATTACTGGGTATATACCCAAAGGATTATAAATCATGCTGCTATAAAGACACATGCACACGTATGTTTATTGCGGCACTATTCACAATAGCAAAGACTTGGAATCAACCCAAATGTCCATCAGTGACAGACTGGATTAAGAAAATGTGGCACATAAACACCATGGAATACTATGCAGCCATAAAAAAGGATGAGTTTGTGTCCTTTGTAGGGACATGGATGCAGCTGGAAACCATCATTCTTAGCAAACTATCACAAGAACAGAAAACCAAACACCGCATGTTCTCACTCATAGGTGGGAACTGAACAATGAGATCACTTGGACTCGGGAAGGGGAACATCACACACCGGGGCCTATCATGGGGAGGGGGGAGGGGGGAGGGATTGCATTGGGAGTTATACCTGATGTAAATGACGAGTTGATGGGTGCTGACGTGTTGATGGGTGCAGCACAGCAACAGGGCACAAGTATACATATGTAACCAACCTGCACGTTATGCACATGTACCCTAGAACTTAAAATATATATATATATATATAAAAAAAAAAGAAGCAACCAACCACATCCCTCCTTCCCACTAGAGGCTTCCAGGCTGAAACAGGTTGATACAGGGAGAGGAGGAGAAGATACGCAACTAAGTCACATTTTGAGATCTGTTTAATAATAATTCTAATTTCATGTTCTCACTTATTTGTGAGATCTAAAAATCAAAACAATTGAACTCATGGAGATAGAGAGTAGAAGCATGGTTACCAGAGGCTGGGAAGGGTAGTGGGGGTTTGAGGCAAAGCTGGAGATGGTTAATGGGTACAAAAAAACCAGAAAGAATAAATAAGATCTAGTATTTGATAGCACAACAAGGCGACTATAGTCAGGAATAATTTAACTGTGCATTTTAAAATAACTAAAAGGGTCTAATTGGATTGCTTGTAACACAAAGGATAAATGTTTGAGAGAATGGATACCCCATTTTACATGATGTGATTATTATTCATTGCATGCCTGAATCAGAACATCTCATGCACCCCATAAATACATACATCTACTATATACCCACAAAATTGAAATAATTTTAAAAAATAAAAAATAAAAAATAATCTTCCACTTATTTTTTTAGGAAAAGCACATAACTAAATTGTTACAAAAGGATTGACCAAACAATCCTTTGAACGGTTTGAGTCAGCAGTTGTGGCAGGAATGCGGTTGGGGGAAATGGGGAGAAGTGAGCGAAGATAAAAGGAATTGGACAAGTGTTGATGTTGGTGAAATGAATGATGAGTACCTAGAGGTAATCCACTATTGTATGCATTTGGAATTTATCATAAAAATATTTTTGAAAGAACATATTCACTACTGAAAATTCAAATAAGGGGAATAAATTAAAGACCACTTATCATCCTATAATTTCAGAAAATTATAGCATTATATAAATATGGTATATTAATTTTTAAATAGCATTATACCTGAGCATTTTGCTAAGTTATTGTAATGTATCAAATATATATTTTACTTATTTTTATAAAAGTGAGACATAAAGTAAGCCTAAAAGAGATATACTAGAATAATAAGTACTAGAAATATAAAATAATTCTATATAAAATGATTAAATATAAATATGAAAAGAATTATAATTTAATGGCACCAGGAAAAATCATACTTGATTTAAAAAAAAACTTGTAAAGTAAAATAGAATTCAAAAAGCTTTAATTGTGATTCTATTTGACACTGTTATACTTAGTTTTTAGCATGATATAATTATGAAAAATATTGAAAGCAATGTTATTACCTGTGGAAGACATCCGAGTTCTGGAGACATTGGCGGCGAATCTGTATAGGTTTGCAGCACCCTCCATTCTTGCTTCCTCAGAATGAATTCCACTAAGGGGCATAAGGCAGAAAGTGAGACAGAGGTAATTCTCAGAGCAGGAGTGAAGGTTTATTAAAAGGCTTTAAAACAGAAACGAAAAGAAGGGAAGTACAACTTGGAAGAGGGCCAAGTGGGAGACTTGAGAAGCCAAGTGCACAGCTTGACTTCTTGATTTGGGGTTTTATACATTGGCATACTTCTGAGATCTTGCCTTACTTCTCCTCACTCCTGAGATCTCATTGGGAAGTTGCTGATCAGTTTCAGGTGTTTTCTATTAGAAGCCTGCCTTTCCTTGACACCAGGTATGACCAATTACTACTTTAGAGAAACAGTTAACAACCCCTTGACCATCACCTGAGGGACTCCAAACACATTTGGTGTGTGGAAGAATGCAGCCCTCTACTGCCCTGCTCATACTTGACTAGCTTTCTACTGCAACAATATTTGTTGAATATTCTTTATGTACTAAGTAATAAGAATTCTGATATTTCATGAGTGATTGTTACACAAAATTATATAAATAAAAAAGAAATTAAGCATGTAATACTAAAAAAAAAGTGAAAAGAAGCTTTCTGAGAAACTGCTTTGTGTTCTGTTAATTCATCTCACAGAGTTACAGCTTTCCCCTCAAGAAGCCTTTCAGTAAGAGTGTTCTTGTGGAATTTACAAAGGGATATTTGGAAGACCTTAGAAGGCTACAGTGAAAAAGGAAATATCCTAAGATAAAAACTGAAAAGAAGCTTTCTGAGAAACTGCTTTGTGTTCTGTTAATTCATCTCAGAGAGGTACAGCTTTCCCCTCAAGAAGTCTTTCTCTAAGACTGATCTTGTGAAAATGGCAAAGTGATGTTTGGAAGCTCACAGGGGCTATGGTGAAAAAGGAAATATACTAAGATAAAAACCGAAAAGAAACTTTCGGAGAAACTGCTTAGTGTTCTGGTAGTTCATCTCACAGAGTTACAGCTTTCCCCTCAGGAAGCCGTTCACTAAGACTGTTCTTGTGAAATTTGGAAAGTAATATTTGGAAGCCCATAGAGGGCTATGGTGAAAAAGAAAATATCTTCCATTAAAAACTGTAAAGAATCTTTCTGAGAAACTGCCTTGTGTTCTGTTAATTCATGTCACAGAGTTACAGCTTTCCCCTCAAGAATCCTTTCCCTAAGACTGTTCTTGTGGAATTTGCAAAGAGATATTTGGAAGCACATAGAGAGCTATGGTGAAAAAGGAAATACCTTCCTTAAAAAGCTGGAAAGAAGCTTTCTGAGAGACAGCTTTGTGTTCCATTAATTAATCTCACAGAGTTACGGCTTTCCCCTCAAGAAGCCTTTCGCTAAGACTGTTCTTGTGGAATTTGCAAAGTGATATTTGGAAGCCCATAAAGGGCCATGGTGAAAAAGGAAATATCTTCAGTTAAAAACTGGAAAGAAGCTTTCTGAGAGACTGCTTTGTATTCTCTTAATTCATCTCACACAATTACAGCTTTCCCCTCAAGAAGCCATTCGCTAAGGCTTCTCTTGTGGAATGTGCAGAGTGATATTTGGAAGCCCATAGAGGACTATGGTGAAAAAGGAAATATCTTCTTTTAAAAACTGGAAAGAAGCTTTCTGAGAAACTGCTTTGTATTCTGTTAATTCATCTCACAGAGTTACATCTTTCCCCTCAAGAAGACTTTTGCTAAGACTGCTCTTGTGGAATTTGCAATGTGATATTTCGAAAACCGTAAAGGGCTATGGTGAAAATGGAAATATCCTAAGATAAACACTGAAAAGAAGCTTTCAGAGAAACTGCTTTGTGTTCTGTTAATTCATCTCACAGTGTTACAAATTTCTCCTCAAGAAACCTTTAGCTAAGTCTTATCTTGTGGAGTTTGAAAAGTGATATTTGGAACCCCATAGGGGGCTATGGTGAAAAAGGAAGAATCTGCCATTAAAATCTGGAAAGAAGATTTCTGAGAAACTACTTTGTGTTCTGTTAATTCATCTCAGAGATTTACAGCTTTCCCCTCATGAAGCCTTTCCCTAAGACTGTTCTTGTGGAATTTGCAAAGTGATATTTGGAAGCCCAGAGAGGGCTATGGTGAAAAAGGAGATATCCTAAGATAAAAACCGAAAAAAAGCTTTCTGAGAAACTGCTTTGTGTTCTGTCAATTTATCTCACAGGGTTACAGCTTTCTCCTCAAGAAGACTATCGCGATGGCGGTTCTTGTGGAATTTGCAAAGTGACATGGGGAAGCCCATGGAGGGCTTTGGTGAAAAAGGAAATAACTTCAGTTAAAAACTGGAAAGAAGCTTTCTGAGAAACTGCTTTGTGTTCTGTTAATTCATCTCACAGAGTTACAGCATTCCCCTCAAGAAGCCTTTCGCTAAGAGTGTTCTTGTGGAATTTGCAAAGTGATATTTGGAAGACCTTAAAAGGCTCTGGTGAAAAAGGAAATATCCTAAGATAAAAACTAAAAAGAAGTTTTCTGAGAAACTGCTTTGTGTTCTGTTAATTCATCTCACAGAGTTACAGCTTTCCCCTCAAGACGTCTTTCTCTAAGACTGTGCCTGTGGAAATTGCAAAGAGATGTTTGGAAGCTCATAGGGGCTATGGTGAAAAAAGAAATATACTAAGATAAAAACTGAAAAGAAACTTTCTGAGAAACTGCTTAGTGTTCTGTTAGTTCATCTCACAGAGTTACAGCTTTCCCCTCAGGAAGCCGTTCACTAAGACTGTTCTTGTGAAATTTGGAAAGTAATATTTGGAAGCCCATAGAGGGCTATGGTGAAAAAGGAAATATCCTAAGGTAAAAACTGAATGAAGCTTTCTGAGAAAGTGATTTGGGTTCTGTTAATTTATCTCACATAGTTACATCTTTCCCCTCAAGAAGCCTTTCGCTAAGAGTGTTCCTGTGGAATTTGCAAAGTGATATTTCGAAGTCCATAGAGGGCTATGGTGAAAATGGAATTATGCTAAGATAAAAACAGAAAAGAGGCTTTCAGAGAAACTTTTTTCTGTTCTGTTAATTCATCTCACAGAATTACAGCTTTCTCCACAAGAAGCCTTTCGCTAAGAATGTTCTTGTGGAATTTGCAATGTGATATTTGAAAGCCCAAAGAGATCTATGGTGAAAAAGGAAATATCTTCAGTTAAAAACTGGAAAGAAGTCTTCTGAGAAAACCCTTTGTGTTCTGTTAATTCATCTCACAGAGTTACAGCTTTCTCCTCAAGAAGCCTTTTGCTAAGACTGTTCTCCTGGAATTTGCAAAGCGATATTTGGAAGCCCTTAGGGGGCTATGGAGAAAAAGGAAATATCCTAAGATAAAAACTGAAAAGAAGCTTTCTGAGGAACTGCTTTCTGTTCTGTTAATTCATCTCAGAGATTTACAGCTTTCCGTTTAAGAAGCCTTTCGCAAAGACTCTTCTTTTGGAATTGGCAAAGTGATATTTGGAAGCCCATAGAGAGCTATGGTGCAAATGGAAATATCCTAAGATAAAAACCGAAAAGAAATTTTCTCAGAAACTGCTTCATGTTGTGTTAATTCATCTCACAGTGTTACAGCTTTCCCCCCAAGAAGCCTTTCGCTAAGACTGTTCTTGTGGAATTTGTAAAGTGATATTTGGAAGCCCATCGAGGTCTAAGGTGAAAATGGAAATATCCTAAGATGAAAACTGAAAAGAAGCTTTCCGGGAAACTGTTTTTGTGTTCTGTTAATTCATCTCAGAGAGTTACAGCTTTCCCCTCAAGAAGCCTTTCGCTGAGGTTGTTCTTGTGGAATTTGCAACGTGATATTTGGAAGCCCATAGAGGGATACGGTGAAAAAGGAAATATCTTCCTTTAAAAACTGGAAAGAAGCTTTCTGAGAAACTGTTTTGTAGGGGAATTTGCAAAGTGATATTTGGAAGCCCACAGAGGGCTAAGGTGAAAAAGGAAATATCTTCCGTTAAAAACTGGAAAGAAGATTTCTCAGAGACTGCTTTGGGTTCTGTTAATTCATCTCACAGAGTTACAGCTTTCCCCTCAAGAAGCCTTTCCCTAAGACTGTTCTTGTGGAATTTGCAAGGTGATATTTGGAAGCCCATAGAGAGCTATGGTGAAAAAGGAAATATACTAAAATAAAAACCCAAAGGAATCTTACTGAGAAACTGCTTTGTGTTCTGTTAATACATCTCACAGAGTTACAGCTTTTCCCTTAAGAAACTTTTCTCTAAGACTGTTCTTGTGGAATTTGCAAAGTGGTATTTCGAAGCCCATAGAGGGCGATGGTGAAAAAGGATATATCTTCCGTTAAAAACTGGAAAGAATCTTTCTAAGAAACTGCTATGTGTTTTTTTATATTCATCTCAGAGAGTTACAGCTTTTCCTCAAGAAGCCTTTCGCTAAGACTGTAGTGTGGAATTTGCAAAGTGATATTTGGAAGCCCATAAACGGCCATGTTGAAAAAGGAAATATCTTCAGTTAAAAACTGGAAAGAAGATTTCTGAGAGACTGCTTTGTGTTCTGTTAATTCATCTCACAGAGTTACAGCTTTCCCCTCAAGAATTCTTTCGCGAAGGCTGTTCTTGTTTAACTTGCAAAGTGATATTTGCAAGCCCGTAGAGGGCTATGGTGAAAAAGGAAATATCTTCAGTTTAAAACTGAAAAGAAGCCTTCTGAGAAACTCCTTTTTGTTCTGTTAATTCATCTCAGAGGGTTACAGCTTTCTCCTCAAGAAGCCTTTCGCTAGGACTGTTCTTGTGGAATTTGGAAAGTGATATTTGGACGCACATAGATTGCTATGGTGAAAAAGGAAATATCTCAAGTTAAAAACTGGAAAGAAGTCTTCTGAGAAAACGCTTTGTGTTCTGTTAATTCATCTCATAGAGTTACAGCTTCCCCCTCATGAAACAATTCGCTAACACTGTTCTTGTGGAATTTGCAAAGTGATATTTGGAAGCCCTTGGAGCACTATGGAGAAAAAGGAAATATCCTAAGATAAAAACTGAAAAGAAGCTTTCTGAGGAACTGCTTTCTGTTGTGTTAACTCATCTCAGAGATTTACAGCTTTCCGTTCAAGAAGCCTTTCGCAAAGACTGTTCTTTTGGAATTGGCAAAGTGATATTTGGAAGCCCATAGAGAGCTATGGTGCAAATGAAAATATCCTAAGATAAAAACCGAAAAGAAGCTTTCTGAGAAACTGCTTCCTCTTCTGTTAATTCATCTCGCAGAGTTACAGCTTTCCCCTCAAGTAGCCTTTCTCTAAGACTGTTCTTGTGGAATATGCAAAGTGATATTTGGAAGCCCATAGAGGTCTAAGCTGAAAATGGAATTATGCTAAGATAAAAACTGAAAAGAAGCTTTCTGTGAAATTGCTTTGTGTTCTGTTAGTTGATCTCACAGAGTTACAGCTTTCCCCTCAAGAAGCCGTTCACTAAGACAGTTTTTGTGAAATTTGCAAACTGATATTTGGAAGCCCATAGAGGGCTATGGTGAAAAAGGAAATATCCTAAGATATAAACTGAAAAGTAGCTTTCTGAGAAACTGCTTTGTGTTCTGTTAATTCATCTCACAGAGTTACAGCTTTCCCCTCAAGAAGCCTTTCCATAAGACTGTTCTTGTGGAATTTGCAAAGTGATATTTGGAAGCCCATAGAGGGCTATGGTGAAAAAGGAAATATTTTACTTTAAAAACGGGAAAGAAGCTTTCTGAGAAACTCTTTTGTGTTCGGTTAATTCATCTCACAGAGTTACAGCTTTCTCCTCAAGAAGCCTTGCGCTAAGACTTTTCTTGTGGAATTTGCAAAGTGATATTTGGAAGCCCACAGAGCGTTAAGGTGAAAAAGGAAATATCTTCCGTTAAAAACTGCAAATAAGATATCTGAGAAACTGATTTGGGTTCTGTTAATTCACCTCACAGAGTTACAGCTTTTCCCTCAAGAAACCTTTCCCGAAGACTGCTCTTGTGATATTTGCAAGGTGATATTTAGAAGCCCAGAGAGAGCTATGGTAAAAAAGCAAGTATCCTAAGATAAAAACCCAAAGGAGTCTTTCTGAGAAACTTCTTTGTGTTCTGTTAATTCATTTCAGAGAATTACAGCTTTCCCCTCAAGAAGCCTTTCAATAACGCAGTTGTTGTGGAATTTGCAAAGTCTTATTTGGAAACCATTACAGGGCTATGGTGAAAATGGAAATATCCTAAGATAAAAACCGAAAAGAAGCTTTCTGAGAAACTGCCGTGTGTTCTGTTAATACACCTCACTGATTACAGCTTTACCCTCAAGAAGCCTTTCGCTAAGACTGTTCTTGTGGGATTTCCACTGTGATATTTGGAAGCCTATAGAGGGCTATGGTGAAAAAGGAAATATCTTCAGTTAGAAACTGGAAAGAAGCTGTATGAGAAACTGCTTTGTGTTCTGTTAATTTACCTTTCAGAGTTACAGCTTTCCCCTCCAGAAGCCTTTCCCTAAGACTGTTCTTGTGGAAATTGTAAAGTGATATTTGGTAAAAGGCGAAAGATTTATACGATCTGAAGAGAAACCAGAGAATTGCAAAGTGATACTTGGAAGCCCACAGAGGGCTATGGTGAAAAAGGAAATATCTTCAGTTAAAAACTGGAAAGAAGCTTTCTGAGAAACTGCCGTGTGTTGGTGTAATACATCTCACCGAGTTACAGCTTTCCCCTCAAGAAGCCTTTCACTACGACTGTTCTTGTGGAATTTGCAATGTGATATTTGGAAGCCCATAGAGGCCTATGGTGAAAAATGAAATATCCTAAGATAAAAATTGAAAAGAAGCTTTCTGAGAAACAGCTTTGGGTTCTCTTAATTCATCTCACAGAGTTATAGCTTTCCCCTCAAGACGTCGTTCACTAAGACTGCTCTTGTGAAATTTGCAAAGTGATATTTGGAAACCCATAGGAGGCTATGGTGAAAAAGAAAATGTCTTCCGTTAAAAACTGGAAAGAAGCTTTCTGAGAAACTTCCATGTGTTCTGTTAATACACCTCACCGAGTTACAGCTTTCCCCTCAAGAAGCCTTTCACTAAGACTGCTCTTTTGGGTTTGCAAAGTGATATTTGGAAGCCCATAGAGGGCTACGGTGAAAAAGGAAAATTCTTCAGTTAAACTGTGGATAGAAACATTCTGAGAAACTGCTTTCTGTTCTGTTAATTCATCTCACAGAGTTACAGCCTTCCCCTCAAGAAGCCTTTCGCTAAGAGTGTTCTTGTGGGATTTGCAAAGTGGTATTTGGAAGCCCCTAGAGGGCTATGCTGAAAAAGGAAATTTCTTAAGTTAAAAACTGGAAAGAAGCTTTCTAAGAAACTGCTTTGTGTTCTGTTAATTCATCTCACAGAATTACAGCTTTATCCTCAAGAAGCATTTCGCTAAGACTGTTCTTGTGGAATTTGCAAAGTGATATTTGGAAGCCCATAGAGGGCTATGGTGAAAAAGGAAATATCTTTCGCTAAAAACCGAAAAGAAGCTCTCTGAGAAACTGCTTTGTGTTCTGTTAGTTCATCTCTCAGAGTTTCAGCTTTCTCCTCAAGAAGCCGTTCACTAAGACTGTTCTTGTGAAATTTGCAAAGTGATATTTGGAAGCCCATAGAGGGCTATGTTGAAAAAGGAAATGTCTTCCGTTAAAAACTGGAAAGAAGCTTTCTTAGAAACTGCTTTGTGTTCTCTTAATTCATCTCAGAGAATTACAGCTTTCCCCTCAAGAAGCCTTTCGCTTTGGGTTCTCTTAATTCATCTCCCAGAGCTAAAACCTTCCCCCCCAGAAGCCCACCGCAAAGACTGTTCTTCTGGAAATTGCAAAGTGATATTTGGAAGCCCATAGAGGGCTATGGTGAAAAAGGAAATTACCTAAGAAAAAAACTGTAAAGAAGCTTTCTCGGAAACTGCTTTGTGTTCTGTTAATTCATCTCACACAATTACAGCTTTTCCCTCAAGAAGCCTTACGCTAAGGCAGTTGTTGTGGAATTTGCAAAGTGATATTTGGAAGCCCATGCAGGGCTATGGTGAAAAAGGAAATATCTTCAGTTAAAAACTGGAGAGAAGCTTTCTGAGAAACAGCTTTGTGTTCTGCAAATTCATCTCAAAGAGTTACAGCTTTCCCCTCAAGAAGCCTTTCGCTTAGACTGTTCTTGTGGAATTTGCAAAGTGATATTTGGAATCCCATAGATGGCTATGGTTAAAATGGAAATATCCTAAGATGAAAACAGAAAAGAGGCTTTCTGAAAAATTCTTTGTGTTCTGTTAGTTCATCTCACAGAGTTACAGCTTTCCCTTCAAGAAGTCGTTCACTAAGACTGTTCTTGTGAAGTTTGAAAAGTGAACTTTGGATGCCGTTAGTGGGCTATGGTGTAAAAGGAAATATCTTCCCTTAAAATCTGGAAAGAAGCATTCTGAGAAACTGCCGTGTGTTCTGTTAATACATCTCACCAAGTTACAGCTTTCCCCAAAAGAAGTCTTTGGCTAAGACTGTTCTTGTGGGTTTTGCAAAGTGATATTTGGAAGCCCATAGAGGGCTTTGGTGAAAAAGGAAATATCTTCAGTTAAAAACTGGCAAGAACCTTTCTGAGAAACAGCTTTGTGTTCTGTTAATTCATCTCACAGAGTTACAGCTTTCCCCTCAAGAAGCCTTTCGGTAAGACTTTTCTTGTGAAATATGCAAAGTGATATTTCGAAGCCCATAGAGGGCTATGGTTAAAAAGAAAATATCTTCAGTTAAAAACTGGAAAGAAGCTTTCTGAGAAACTACTTTGTGTTCTGTAAATTCCTCTCACAGAGTTACAGCTTTTCCCTAAAGAAGCCTTTCACTAAGTCTGTTCTTGTGGGATTTGCAAAGTGACATTTGTAAGCCCATAGAGGGCTATGCTGAAAAGCAAACTATCTTCAGTTAAAATCAGGAAACAAGCTTTCTGAGAAACTGCTTTGTGTTCTGTTAATTCATCCCACAGAATTACAGCTTTCCCCTCAAGAAGCCTTTCGCTAAGACTGTTGTTGTGAAATTTGCAAAGTGATATTTGGAATCCTATAGAGGGCTACGGTGAGAAAGGAAATATCCTAAGATAAAAACTGAAAAGAAGCTTTCTCAGAAACTCCCTAGTGTTCTGTTAATTCATGTTACAGAGTAACAGTTTTACCCTGAAGAAGCCTTTAGCTAAGAATTTTCTTGTGGATTTTGCAAAGTGAAATTGGAAGACCATAGAGGGGTACGGTGAAAAAGCAATATCTTCCGTTAAATCAGAAAAGAAGCTTTCTGAGAAACTGATTTGTGTTCTGTTAATTCATCTCACAGAGTTACAGCTTTCCCCTAAAGAAGACGTTCACTAAGGCAATTCTTGTGGAATTTGCAAAGTGATATTTGGAAGCCCATATAGGGCTATGGTGAAAAGGGAAATATCTTCCGTTTAAAACTGGAAAGAAGCTTTCTGAGAAACTGCTTTGTGTCCTGTTAAGTCGTCTCACAGTGTTACAGCTTTCCCCTCCGGAAACCCTTCGCTAAGACTGTTCTTGTGGAATTTGCAAAGTGATATTTGGAAGGCCATAGAGGGCTATGGTGAAAAAGGAAATTGCCTAAGATAAAAACTGAAAAGAAGCTTTCTGAGAAACTGCTTAGTATTCTGTTAATTCATCTCACAGAGTTACAACTTTTTCCTCAAGAAGCCTTTCGCTAAGACTCTTCTTGTGAAATTTGAAAAGTGATATTTAGAAGCCCGTAGAGGGCTATGGTGAAAAATGAAATATCTTCAGTTAAAAACTGGAAAGAAGATTTCTGAGAAACTGCTTTGTGTTCTGCTAATTCATCTCACAGAGTTACAGCTTTACCCTCAAGAAGCCTTTCACTAAGACTTTTCTTTTTGAATTTGCAAAGTGAAATTTGGAAGCCCATAGCGGGCAATGGTGAAAAACGCCATATCTTCCATTAAAAACCGTAAAGAAGCTTTCTGAGAAAGTGCTTTGTGTTCTGTTAGTTCATCTCACAGTGTTACAGCTATCCCCTCAAGAAGCCGTTCACTAAGACTATTCTTGTGAAATTTCCAAAGTGATATTTGGAAACCAATATTGGGCTATGGTGGAAAAGCAAATATCTTCAGTTAAAAACTGGAAAGAAGCTCTCTGAGATACTGCCGTGTGTTATGTTAATACATCTCACCAAATTACAGCTTTCCCCTCAAGAAGCCTTTCGCTAAGACGTTTCTAGTGGAATATTCATAGTGTTATTTGGAAGCCCCTTGAGGGCTATGGTGAAAAAGGAAATAACTTCCGTTAAAAAGTGGAAAGAAGCTTTCTGAGAAACTGTTGTGTGTTCTGTTAATACACCTCACCGAGCTACAGCTTTCTCCTCAAGAAGCCTTTCGCTAAGATTGGTCTTGTGGGATTTGCAGAGAGATATTTGGAAACACATAGAGGGCTATGGTGAATAAGGAAATATCTTCAGTTAAAAACTGGAAAAAAGCTTTCTGTGATACCGCTTTGTGTTCTGTTAATTCATCTCACAGGGTTACAGCTTTCCCCTCCAGAAGCCTATCCCTCAGACTGTTCTTGTGGAATTTTCAAAGTGATATTTGGAAGCCCATAGAAGCCTGAGGTGAAAAAGGAAATATCTTCCGTTAAAAACTGGAAAGGAGCTTTCTGAGAAACTGCCGTGTGTTCGTGTAATACATCTCACCGAGTTACAGCTTTTTCCTCAAGAAACCTTTCACTGAGACTGTTCTTGTGGGAATTGCAAAGAGATATTTGGAAGCCCATAGAGGGTTACGGTGAAAAAGGAAATATCTACCGTTAAAAACTGGAAAGAAGCTTTCTGACAAACGGATTTGTGTTCTGCTAATTCATCTCACAGGGTTACAGCTTTCCCCTCCAGAAGCCTTTTGGTAAGACTGTTCTTGTGGGATTTGGAAAATGATATTTGGAAGCCCATAGAGGTCTATGGTGAAAAAGGAAATATCTTCAGTTAAAAACTGGAAAGAGGCTTTCTGAGAAACTGCTTTGTGTTCTGTTAATTCATCTCTGAGAGTTACAGCTCTCTCCTCAAGAAACCCTTCGCTAAGACTGTTCTTGTGGAATTTGCAAAGTGATATTTGAAGCCCCTAGGGGGCTATGGTTTAAAAGGAGATATCTTCCGTTAAAAACTGGAAAGAAGATTTCTTAGAAACTGCTTTGTGTTCTGTTAATTCATCCCACAGAGTTAGAGTTTTTTCCTCCACAAGCCTTCTGCTAAGACTGTTCTTGTGGAATTTGCAAAGTGATATTTGGAAGCCCATAGAGGGCTATGGTGAAAATGGAAATATCCTAAGATAAAAACCGAAAAGAAGCTTTCTGAGAAACTGCTTTGTGTTCTGTTAGTTCATCTCACTGAGTTACAGCTTTACCCTCAAGAATCCGTTCAGTAAGGCTGTTTTTGTGAAATTTGCAAAGTGACAATTGGAAGCCCATAGAGGGCTATGGTGAAAAAGAAAATATCTTCCGTTAAAAACTGGAAAGAAGCATTCTGAGAAATTGCCGTGTGTTGTGTTAATACATCTCACTGACTTACAGCTTTCCCCTCAACAAGCCTTTCGCTAAGACTGTTCTTGTGAAATTTGCAAAGTGATATTTGGAAGCCCATAGAGGGCTACGGTGAAAAAGGAAATATCTACCGTTAAAAACTTGAAAGATGCTTTCTGAGAAACTGCCGTGTGTTCGTGTAAGACATCTCACCGCGTTACAGCTTTGCGCTCAAGAAACCTTTCCTAAGACTGTTCTTGTGTGATTTGCAAAGTGATATTTGGAAGCCCATAAAGGGCTATGGTGAAAATGGAACTATCCTAAGATAAAAACTGAAAAGAAGCTTTCTGAGAAAATGCTGTGTGTTCTGTTAGTTCACCTCACAGAATTACAGCCTTCCCCTAAATAATCCGTTCACTAAGACCGTTCTTGTAAAATTTGCAAAGTGATATTTGGAAGCCCATACAGGGCTATGGTGAAAAAGGAAATATCTTCCGTTAAAATGTGGAAAGAAGCTTTCTGAGAAACTGCCGTGTGTTCTGTTAATACATCTCACCGAGTTACAGCTTTCCCCTCAAGAAGCCTTTCGCTAAGACTGTTCTTGTGGGATTTGCAGAGAGATATTTGGAAGACAATAGAGCGCTATGGTGAAAAAGTAAATATCTTCCGTTTAAAACTGGAAAGAAGCTTCCTGAGAAACTGCTTTGTGTTCTGTTATTTCATCTCACCTGGTTACAGCTTTCCCTTCCAGAAGCCTTTCGCTAAGACTGTTCCTGTGGGATTTGCAAAGTGATATTTGGAAGCCCAAAGAGGGCAATGGTGAAATAGGAAATATCTACCATTACAAACCGGAAAGAAGCTTTCTAAGAAAGTGCCCTGTGTTCGTGTAATACATCTCACCGAGTTACAGATTTTCGCTGAAGAAGCCTTTCGCTAAGACTGTTCTTGTGGAATTTGCCAAGTGATATTTGGAAGCCGATAGAGGGCTAAGGTAAAAAAGGAAATATCTTCCGTTAAAAATGGAAAGAAGATTTCTGAGAAACTGCTTTGTGTTCTGTTAATTCATCTCACAGAGTTAGAGCTTTCCCCTCAAGAAGCCTTTCGCTAAGACTGTTCTTGTGGAATTTGCAAAGTGAATTTGGAAGCCCCTAGAGGGCTATGATGAAAAAGGTAATATCCTAAGATAAATACTGAAAAGAAGCTTTCTGAAAAAATGCTTTGTGTTCTGTTAATTCATCTCAGAGAGTTACAGCATTCTCCTGAAGAAGCCGTTCACTAAGTCTGTTCTTGTGGAATTTGCAAAGTGATATTGGGAAGCCCCTGGAGGGCAATGGTGAAAAAGGAAATAGCCTAAGATAAAAACTGAAAAGATGTTTTCTGAGAAACTGATTTGTGTTCTGTTAATTCATCTCAAAGAGTTTCATCTTTTCCCTCAATAAGCCTTTCGCTTAGACTGTTCTTGTAGAATTTGCAAAGTGATATTTGGACGCCCTAAGAGGGCTGTGGTCAAAAAGGAAATATCCTAAGATAAAAACAGAAAAGAAGCTTTCTGAGAAACTGCTTTGTGTTCTGTTAATTCATCTCAAAGAGTTACATCTTTTCCTTCAAGAAGCCTTTCGCTAAGACTCTTCTTGTGGAATTTGCAAAGTGATATTTGGAAGCCCATAGAAGGCTACGGTGAAAAAAGAAATATCTTCCGTTAAATACTGGAAAGAAGCTTTCTGAGAAACTGCTTTGTGTTCTGTTAATTCATCTCACAGAGTTACAGCTTTCCCCTAAAGAAGCCTTTCGTTAAGACTGTTCTTGTGGAATTTGCTAAGTGATATTTGGAAGCCCATAGAGGGCTATGTTGAAAAAAGAAATATCTTCCGATAAAAAGTGGAAAGAAGCTTTAAGAGAAACTCCTTTGTGTTCTGTTAATTCATCTCACAGAATTACAGCTTTCCCCTCAATAATCCTTTCGCTAAGACTGTTCTTGTGGAATCTGCACAGTGATATTTGGAATCCCATAGAGGGCTATGGTGAAAAAGGAAATATCTTCCGTTAAAAACTGGAAAGAAGCTTTCTGTGAAACTGCTTTGTGTTCTGTTAATTCATCTCACAGAGTTACAGTTTTCCCTTTAAGAAGCCTTTCGCTAAGGCTGTTGCTGTGGAATTTGGAAAGTGATATTTGGAAGCCCATAGAATGTAAGGTGAAAAAGGAAATATCTTCAGTTAAAAACTGGAAAGAAGTTTTCTCAGAAACTGCTTTGTCTTCTCTTAATTCATCTCACAGAATTACAGTTTTCCCTTCAAGAAGACTTTCGCCAAGGCTGTCTTGTGGAATCTGGAAAGTGATATTTGTAAGCCCATAGAGAGCTACGCTGAAAAAGGAAGAATCTTCCGTGATAAACTGGAAAGAAGCTTTCTGAGAAACTGCTTTGTTTTCTCCTAATTCTTCTCACAGAGTTACAGCTTTCCCCTCAAGAAGCCTTTCGCTAAGACTGTTCTTGTGGAATTGGCAAAGTGATATTTGGAATCCCATAGAGGGCTATAGTGAAAAAGGAAATATCCTAAGATAAAAACTGAAAGGAAGCATTGTGAGAAACTGTTTTGTGTTTTGCTATTTCATCTCACAGAGTTACAGGTTTCCCTTCAACAAACCTTTCGCTAAGGCTGTTCTTGTGGAATTGTCAAAGTGATATTTCGAAGCCCATAGAGGGCTATGGTGAAAAAGGAAATATCATCTGTTAAAAACTGGAAAGAAGCATTCTGAGAAACTGCTTTGTATTCTGTTAATTCATCTCACAGAGTTACAGCTTTCCCCTCAATAAGCCTTTCGCTAAGACTGTTCTTGTGGAGATTGCAAAGTGATATTTGGAAGCCCATTGAGGGCTATGGTGAAAAAGGAAATATCTTCCGTTAAAAACGGGAAAGAAGCTTTCTGAGAAACACTTTTGTGTTCCGTTAATTCGTCTCACCGAGTTACAGCTTTCCCTTCATGACGTCTTTCGCTAAGGCAGTTCTTGTGGAATTTGGAAAGTGTTATTTGGAAGATCACAGAGGGCTATGGTGAAAAAGGAAATATTTTCCGTTAAAAACTGGAAAGAAGCTTTCTGAGAATCTGCTTTGTCTTCTCTTAATTCATCTCACAGAGTTACAGCTTTCCCCTCAAGAAGCCTTTCGCTAAGACTCTTCTTGTGGAATTTGAAAAGTGATATTTAGAAGCCCATAGATGGCTATGGAGAAAAAAGAAGTATCTTCCGTTAAAAACTGGAAAGAAGCTTTCTGAGAAACTTCTTTAGTTCTGTTAATTCATCTCACAGGGTTACAGCTTTCCCCTCAAGAAGCCTTTTGCTAAGACTGTTTTTGTGGAATTTGCAAAGTGATATTTGGAAGCCCATAGAGGGCTCTGGTGAAAAAGGAAATATTTTCTGTTAAACACTGGAAAGAAGCTTTCTGAGAAACTGCTTTGTGTTCTGTTAATTCTTCTCACAGAGTTTCAGGTTTCCCCTCAAGAAGCCTTTCGCTAAGACTGTTCTTGTGGAATTTGCAAAGTGATATTTGGAAGCCCATAGAGGGCTATGTTGAAAAAGGAAATATCTTCCGTTAAAAACTGGAAAGAAGCTTTCTGAGAAACTACTTTGTGTTCTGCTACTTCATCTCACAGTGTTACAGCTTTCCCCTCAGAAGCCTTCTGTTAAGACTGTTCTTGTGGAATTTGCAAGGTGATATTTGGAAGCCCATAGAGGGCAATAGCGAAAAAGAAATATACTAAGATAAAAAGTGAAAGGAAGCATTCTGAGAAACAGCTTTGTGTTCTGTTAATTCATCTTACAGAGTTACAGCTTTCCCTTCATCAAGCCTTTCACTAAGGCTGTTCTTGAGGAATTTGCAAAGTGATAGTTGGAAGCCCAAAGAGGGCTACGGTGAAAAAGGAAATATCTTCCGTTAAAAACTGGATCGAAGCTGTCTGAGAAACTGCTTTGTGTTCTGTTAATTCTTCTCACAGTGTTACAGCTTCCCCCTCTAGAATCCTTTTGCTAAGACTGTTCTTGTGTAATTTGCAAAGTGATATTTGGAAGCCTATGGGTCTATGGTGAAAAAGGAAATATCCTAAGACAAAATTCGGAAAGAACCTTTCTGAGAAACTGCTTTGTGTTCTGTTAATTCATCTCACAGAGTTACAGCTTCCCCCTCAAGAATCTTTCTCCAAGACTGTTCTTGTGGAATTTGCAAAGTGATATTTGGAATCACTTAGAGGGCTATGGAGAGAAAGGAAAGATCCTAAGATAAAAACTGAAAAGAAGCTTTCTGAGAAGCTGTTTAGTGTTCTGTTAATTCATCTCAAATTATTACAGCTTTCCCCTCAAGAAGACTTTCGCTAAGACTTTTGTTGTGGAATGTGCAAAGTGATATTTGGAAGTCCATAGAGGGTTATGGTGAACAAGGAAATATTTTCCGTTAAAAACAGAAAAGAAACTTTCTGAGAAACAGCTTTGTATTCTGTTTATTCATCTTACATGGTTACAGCTTTCCCCTCAATTTGTCTTTCGCTAAGACTATTCTTGTGAAATTTGCAAAGTGATATTTGGAAGCCCATACAGGGCTATGGTGAAAAAGGAAATATCCTCCGTTAAAAACTGGAAAGAAGCTTTCTGAGAAACTGCTTTTTGTTCTGTTTTTTTTTTTTTTTTTTTTTTTTTTTTTTTTTTTTTTTTTAGAGGGAGTCTCGCTGTGTCGCCCAGGCTGGAGTGCAGGGGCGCGATCTCGGCTCACTGCAAGCTCCGCCTCCCGGGTTCACGCCATTCTCCGGCCTCAGCCTCCGAGTAGCTGGGACTACAGGCGCCCGCCACCACGCCCGGCTAGTTTTTTGTATTTTTAGTAGAGACGGGGTTTCACCATGTTAGCCAGGATGGTCTCGATCTCCTGACCTCGTGATCCACCCGCCTCGGCCTCCCAAAGTGCTGGGATTACAGGCTTGAGCCACCGCGCCCGGCCGTGTTCTGTCAATTCATCTCAGAGAGTTACAGATTTCCCCTCAAGAAGCCTTTCGCTAAGACTGTTCTTGTGGTATTTCCAGAGTGATATTTGGAAGCCCTTAGATGGCTATGGTGAAAAAGGAAATATCCTAAGGTAGAAACTGAAAAGAAGCTTTTTGAGAAACTGCTTCGTGTCTGTTAATTCATCTCACAGAGTTACAGCTTTCCCCTCAAGAAGCCTTTCTCTAAGACGGTTCTTGTGGAATTTACAAAGTGATATTTGGAAGCCCAGAGAGGGCTATGGCGAAAAAGGAAATATCTTCCGTTAAAAACTGGAAAGAAGTGTTCTTAGAAACTGCTTTCTGTTCTGTTAATTCATCTCACAGAGTTACAGCTTTCCCCTCAAGAAGCCTTTCGCTAAGGCTGTTGTTGTGGAAATTGCAGAGTGATATTTGGAAGACCCTAGACGGCTATGGTGTAAAAGGAAATATCTTCCGTTAAAAACTGAAAAGAAGCTTTCTGAGAAACTGCATTGTGTTCTGTTAATCATCTCAAAGAGTTACAGGGTTTCCCTCATGAAGCCTTTCGATAAGACTGTTCTTGTGGAATTTGCCAAGTGATATATGGATGCCCAAAGAGGGCTATGGTGAAAATGGAAATATCCTAAGATAAAATCAAAAAGAAGCTTTCTGTCAAACTGATTTGTGTTCTGTTAGTTCATCTCACAGAGTTTCAGTTTTGTCCTCAAGGTGCCCCACTAAGTCTATTCTTGTGAAATTTGCAAATTGATATTTCCAAACCCATAGAGTGCTACCGTGAAAAGGGAAATATCTTCCGTTAAAAACGGGAAAGAAGCTTTCAGAGGAACTGCCGTGTGTTCTGTTAATACATCCATCGAGTTACAGCTTTCCCCTCAAGAAGCCGTTCACTAAGGCTGTTCTAGGGGAACTTGCAAAGTGATATTTGGAAGCCCATAGAGGGCTATGGTGAAAAAGGAAAAATCTTAAGTTAAAAACTGAAAAGAAGCTTTCTGAGAAACTACCGTGAGTTGGTGTAATACATCTCACCGAGTTACAGCTTTCCTCTCAAGAAGCCTTTCACTAAAACTGTTCTTGTGCAATTTGCAATGTGCTATTTGGAAGCCCATAGAGGCCTATGGTGAAAAAGGAAATATCCTAAGATAAAAATTGAAAAGAAGCTTTCTGAGATACAGCTTTGTGTTCTCTTAATTCATCTCACAGAGTTAGAGCTTTCCCCTCAAGAAGTCGTTCACTAAGAATGCTCTTGTGAAATTTGCAAAGTGATATTTGGAAACCCATAGTAGGCTATGGTGAAAAAGGAAATGTCTTCCGTTAAAAAGTGGAAAGATGCTTTCTGAGAAACTGCCATGTGTTCCGTTAATACACCTCACCGAGTTACAGCTTTCCCCTCAAGAAGCCTTTCGCTAAGACTGTTCTTGTGGGGATTGCAAAGTGATATTTGAAAGCCCATAGAGGGCTACGGTGAAAAAGGAAATATCTTCAGTTAAACTGTGGATAGATGCATTCTGAGAACCTGCTTTCTGTTCTGTTAATTCATCTCACGGAGTTACAGCTTTCACCTCAAGAAGCCTTTCGTTAAGAGGGTTCTTGTGGGATTTGCAAAGTGGTATTTGGAAGCCCCTAGAGGGCTAGACTGAAAAAGGAAATTTCTTCTGTTAAAAACTAGAAAGAAGCTTTCTGAGAAACTGCTTTGTGTTCTGTTAATTCATCTCACAGAGTTACAGCTTTCCCCTCAAGAAGCCTTTCACAAAAACTGTTCTTGTGTAATATGCAAAGTGATATTTGGAAGCCCATAGAGGGCTATGGCGAAAACGGAAATATCTTCCGTTAAAAACGGGAAAGAAGCTTTCTGAGAAACTGCTTTGTGTTCTGTTAATTCATCACACAGATTTACAACTTTCCCCTCCAGAAGCCCTCTGCAAAGACTCTTCTTGCGGATTTTGCAAAGTCATATTTCGAAGCCCATAAAGGGCTATGGTGAAAAATGAATTTACCTAAGATAAAAACTGAAAGGAAGCTTTCTGAGAAACTGCTTTGTTTTCTGTGAATTCATCTCACAGATTTACAGCTTTCCCCTCAAGAAGCCTTTCGCTAAGACTGTTTTTTTGCGATTTGCAATGTGATATTTGGAAGCCCATAGAGAGCTATGGTGAAAAAGAAAATTTCTTCAGTTAAAACCTGGAAAGAAGGTTTCTGAGAAACTTTTTTGTGCTCTGTTAATTCATCTCACAGAGTTACAGCTTTCCCCTCCAGAAGCCTTTCCCTAAGACTATTCTTCTGGAATTTGCAAAGTGATATTTGGAACCCCTAGAGGTCTATGGTGAAAAAGGAAGTATCTTCTGTTAAAAACAGGAAAGAAGGTTTCTGAGAAACTGCTTTGTGTTCTGTTAATTTATTTCACAGAGTTACAACTTTCCCCTACAGAAGCCCTTCGTTAGGACTGTTCTTGTGGAATTTGCAAAGGGATATTTGGAACCCCATAGAGGGCTAAGGTGAAAAAGGAAATATCTTCCGCTAAAAGCCGAAAAGAAGCTCTCTGAGAAACTGTTTTGTTTTCTGTTAGGTCATCTCACAGAGTTTCAGCTTTCTCCACAAGAAGCCGTTCAGTAAGACTGTTCTTGTGAAATGTGCAAAGTGATATTAGGAAAACCATAGATGGCAATGGTGAAAAAGGAAATATCTTCCATTAAATACTGGAAAGAAGCTTTCAGAGAAACTGCCGTGTGTTCTGTTAATACATCTCAGCGCGTTACAGCTTTTCCCTCAAGAAGCTGTTGGTTAAGACTGTTCTAGTGGAATTTGCAATGTGATATTTTGAAGCCCATAGAGGGCTATGGTGAAAAAGGAAATATCTTCCGTTAAAAACTGGAAAGAAGATTTCTGAGAAACTGCCTTGTGCTCTGTTAGTACACCTCACCGAGTTACAGCTTTCCCCTCAAGAGGCCTTTCGCTAAGACTGCTCTTGTGGGATTTGCACAGTGATATTTGGAAGCCCATAGAGGGCTATGGTGAAAAAGGAAATTTCTTCAGTTAAAAACTGGAAAGAAATTTTCTGAGAAACTGCTTTGTGTTCTGTTAATTCATCTCACAGAGTTACAGCTTTCCCCTACAGAAACCTTTCCCTAAGACTGTTCTTTTGGAATTTGCAAGGTGATATTTGGAAGCCCATAGAGGGCTATGGTGAAAAAGGAAACATTTTCCGTTAAAAATTGGAAAGAAGCTTTCTGAGAAACTGCCGTGTGTTCTGTTAATACACCTCACTGATTACAGCTTTACCCTCAAGAAGCCTTTCGCTAAGACTGTTCTTGTGGGATTTCCACTGTGATATTTGGAAGCCCATAGAGGGCTATGGTGAAAAAGGAAATATCTTCAGTTAAAAACTGGAAAGAAGCTGTATGAGAAACTGCTTTGTGTTCTGTTAATTTACCTTTCAGAGTTACAGCTTTCCCATCCAGAAGCCTTTCCCTAAGACTGTTCTTGTGGAAATTGCAAAGTCATATTTGGTAAAAGGCGAAAGATTTATACGATCTGAAGAGAAACCAGAGAATTGCAAAGTGATACTTGGAAGCCCACAGAGGGCTATGGTGAAAAAGGAAATATCTTCAGTTAAAAACTGGAAAGAAGCTTTCTGAGAAACTGCCGTGTGTTGGTGTAATACATCTCACCGAGTTAAAGCTTTCCCCTCAAGAAGCCTTTCACTAAGACTGTTCTTGTGGAATTTGCAATGTGATATTTGGAAGCTCATAGAGGCCTATGGTGAAAAAGGAAATATCCTAAGATAAAAATTGAAAAGAAGCTTTCTGAGAAACGGCTTTGGGTTCTCTTAATTCATCTCACAGAATTAGAGCTTTCCCCTCAAGAAGTCGTTCACTAAGACTGCTCTTGTGAAATTTGCAAAGTGATATTTGGAAACCTATAGGAGGCTATGGTGAAAAAGGCAATGTCTCCCGTTAAAAACTGGAAAGAAGCTTTCTGAGAAACTTCCATGTGTTCTGTTAATACACCTCACCGAGTTACAGCTTTCCCCTCAAGAAGCCTTTCACTAAGACTGCTCTTGTGGGATTTGCAAAGTGATATTTGGAAGCCCATAGAGGGCTACGGTGAAAAAGGAAATATCTTCAGTTAAACTGTGGATAGAAACATTCTGAGAAACTGCTTTCTGTTCTGTTAATTCATCTCACAGAGTTACAGCCTTCCCCTCAAGAAGCCTTTCGCTAACAGTGTTCTTGTGGGATTTGCAAAGTGGTATTTGGAAGCCCCTAGAGGGCTATGCTGAAAAAGGAAATTTCTTTAGTTAAAAACTGGAAAGAAGCTTTCTGAGAAACGGCTTTGTGTTCTGTTAATTCATCTCACAGAGTTAAAGCTTTCCCCTCAAGTACCCTTTCGCTAAGTATGTTCTTGTGGAATTTTCAAAATGATATTTGGAAGCTTATAGAGGGCTATGGTGAAAAAGGTAATGTCTTCAGGTAAGAAATGAAAAGAAGATCTCTGAGAAACAGTTTTGTGTTCTGTTAATTCATCTCAAAGTTTTACAGCTTTCCCCTGGAGAAACCTTTCGCTATGACTGTTCTTGTGGAATATGAAAAGTGATATTTGGAAGCCCATGGAGGACTATGGTGAAAAAGTAAATATCTTCATTTTAAAACTGGAAAGAAGCGTTCTGAGAAACTGCTTTGTGTTCTGTTAATTCATCTCACAGAGTTACAGCTCTCCCCTCAAGAATCCTTTCGCTAAGAGAGTTCTTGTGGAATTTAAAAAGTGATATTTGGAAGAACATAGGGAGCTGTGGTGAAAAAGGAAATATCCTAAGATAAAAACTGAAAAGAAGCCTTTTGAGAAACTGCTTTGTGTTCTGTTAATTCATCTCACCGAGTTACAGCTTTCCCCTCAAGAAGCCTTTCGCTAAGAGAGTTCTTGTGGAATTTATAAACTGATATTTGGAATCCCATAGATGGCTATGGTGAAAATGGAAATATCCTAAGATAAAAACTGAAAAGAAGCCTTTTGAGAAACTGCTTTGTGTTCTGTTAATTCATCTCACAGATTTACAGCTTTCCCCTCAAGAAGCCTCTCGGTAAGTCTGTTCTTGTGGAATTTGCAAAGTGATATTTGGAAGCCCCTAGAAGACTATGGTAAATAAGAAATACCTAATACCATAAAAATCCTAGAGGAAAACCTAGGTAGTACCATTCAGGACATAGGCATATGCAAAGACTTCATGTCTAAAACACCAAAAGCAACGGCAGCAAAAGCCAAAATTGACAAATGGGATCTCATTAATCTAAAGAGCTTCTGCACAGCAAAAGAAACTACCATCAGAGTGAACAGGCAACGTACAGAATGGGAGAAAATTTTTGCAATCTACTCATCTGACAAAGGGCTAATATCCAGAACCTACAAAAAACTCAAACAAATTTACAAGAAAAAAACAAACAACCCCATCCAAAAGTGGGCAAAGGATATGAACAGACATTTCTCAAAAGAAGACATTCATACAGCCAACAGACATATGAAAAAATGCTCATCATCACTGGCCATCAGAGAGATGCAAATCAAAACCACAATGAGATACCATCTCACACCAGTTAGAATGGCGATCATTCAAAAGTCAGGAAACAACAGGTGCTGGAGAGGATGTGGAGAAATAGGAACACTTTTACACTGTTGGTGGGATTGTAAAGTAGTTCAACCATTATGGAAAACAGTATAGCGATTCCTCAAGGATCTAGAACTAGATGTACCATATGACCCAGCCATCCCATTACTGGGTATATACCCAAAGGATTATAAATTATGCTGCTATAAAGACACATGCACACGTATGTTTATTGCGGCACTATTCACAATAGCAAAGACTTGGAATCAACCCAAATGTCCATCAGTGACAGATTGGATTAAGAAAATGTGGCACATATACACCATGGAATACTATGCAGCCATAAAAAAGGATGAGTTTGTGTCCTTTGTAGGGACATGGATGCAGCTGGAAACCATCATTCTTAGCAAACTATCACAAGAACAGAAAACCAAACACCGCATGTTCTCACTCATAGGCGGGAACTGAACAATGAGATCACTTGGACTCGGGAAGGGGAACATCACACACCGGGGCCTATCATGGGGAGTGGGGAGGGGGGAGGGATTGCACTGGGAGTTATACCTGATGTAAATGACGAGTTGATGGGTGCAGCACACCAACATGGCACAAGTATACATATGTAACAAACCAACCTGCACGTTGTGCACATGTACCCTACAACTTAAAGTTTAATAATAATAAATAAATTAAAAAAAAATAAAAAATAAAAAAAATAAAAAAATTAAAAAAAAAGAAATATCTTCAGTTAAAAACTGCAAAGAAGCTTTCTGAGAAACTGCTTTGTGTTCTGTGCATTCATCTCACAGAGTTACAGCTTTCCCCTCAAGAAGCCTTTCGCTAAGACTGTTCTTGTGGAATTTCCAAAGTGATATTTGGAAGCCCATAGAGGGCTAGGGTGAAAAAGGAAATATCTTCTTTGAAAAACTGGAAAGAAGCTTTCTGAGAAACTACGTTGTGTTCTGTTAATACATCTCACAGTGTTACAGCTTTCCCCTCAAGAAGCCTTTCGCTAAGACTGTTCTTGTGGAATTTGCAAAGTGATATTTCGATGCCCTTAGAGGGCTATTGTGAAAAAGGAAATCTCTTCCGTTAAAAACTGGAAAGAAGCATTCTGATAAACGGCTTTGTGTTCTGTTAATTCATCTCATAGAGTAACAGCTTTCCCCTGAAGAAGGCTTTCACTAAGACTGTTCTTGTTGAATTTGGAAAGTGATATTTGGAAGCCTGTAGAGGGCTATGGTGAAAAAGGTAATATCTTAAGTTAAAAACTGGAAAGAAGCTTTCTAAGAAACTATTTTGTGTACTGTTAATTCATCTCAGAGAGTTATAGCTTTCCCCTCAAGAAGCCTTTCGCTAAGGCTGTTATTGTGAAATTTGCAAAGTGATATTTGGAAGACCATAGAGGGCTACGGAGAAAAAGGAAATATCTTCAGTTAAAAACTGGAAAGAAGCTTTCTGAGAAACTTCTTTGTGTTCTTCTAGTTCCTCTCACAGAGTTACAGCTTTCTCCTCAATGGGCCGTTCACTAAGACTCTTCTTTTGGAATTTGCAAAGTGATATTTGGAAGCCCATGGAGTGGTATGGTGAAAAATAAAATATCTTCAGCTGAAAACTGGAAAGAATCTATCTGAGAAACTGCTTTGTGGTGTGTTAATTCATCTCACAGAGTTTCAGCTTTCCCCTCATGAAGCCTTTCGCAAAGATTGTTCTTGTGGAATTTGCAAAGTGATATTTGGAAGACCCTAGAGGGATATGGTGAAAAAGTAAATGTCCTCAGATAAAAATCGGATAGAAGCTTTCTGTGAAACTGCTTTGTGTTCTTTTAATTCATCTCACAGTGTTACAGGTTTCCCCTCAAGAAGTCGTTGACTAAGACTGTTCTTGTTTAATATTCAAAGTGATATCTGGAAGACCGTAGAGGGCGATGGTGAAAAAGAAAATATCTTCATTAAAAACTGGAAAGAAGTTTTCTGAAAAACTGCTTTATATTCTGGTAATATATCTTACAAAGTAACAGATTTCCCCTCAAGAAACCTTTCGCTAAGACTGTTCTTGCGGAATTTGCAAAGTGATATTTGGAAGCCCATAGTGGGCTATGGTTAGAAAGGAAAATCCTAAGATAAAAACTGAAAAGAAGCTTTCTTAGAAACTGCTTTCTGTTCTGTTAATTCATCTCACAGAGTTACAGCTTTCCCCTCAAAAAGTCGTACACTAAGACTGTTCTTGTGGAATTTCCAAAGTGATATTTGTTACCCCTGAGACTCCTATTGTGAAAAAGTAAATATCTTCAGTTAAAAACCTGAAAGAAGCTTTCTAAGAAACTGCTTTGTGTTCTCTTATTTCATCTGAAAGAGCTACAGCTTTCCCCTCAAGAAGTCTTTCGCTAAGACTGTTCTTGAGGAATTTCCAAAGTGATATTTGGAAGCCCATAGAGGGCTACGGTGAAAAAGGAAATGTCCTTAGATAAAAACTGGAAAGAAGCTTTCTGAGAAACTGCTTTGTGTTCTTTTAATTTATCTCACAGAGTTACAGCTTTCCCCTATAGAAGCCTTTCGCTAAGACTGTTGTTGTGTAATTCGCAAAGTGATATTTGGAAGCCCATATAGGGTTATGGTGAAAAAAGGAATATCTTCAGTTAGAAACTGTATAGAAGCTTTCTGAGAAATTGCTTTGTTTTCTGTTAATTCATCTCACAGAGTTACAGGTTTCCCCTCAAGAAGCCTTTCGCTAAGAGTGTTCTTGTGGAATTTGCCAAGTGATATTTGGAAGCCCATAGAGGAATATGGTGAAAAAGGAAATATCCTAAGATAAGAACTGAAAAGAAGCTTTCTGAGAAACTGCTTCGTGTTCCGATAATTCATCTCACAGAGCTACAACTTTCCCTTCAAAAAGTCTTTCGCTAAGACTGTTCTTGTGGAATTTGCAAGGTGATATTTGGAAGCCCATAAAGTGCTATGGTGAAAAAGGAAATATCCTAAGATAAAAACTCAAAATAAGCTTTATGAGAAAGTGCTTTGTGTTCTGTTAATTCATCTCACACAGTAACAGCTTGCCCCTGAAGAAGCCGTTCGCTAAGACTGTTCTTGTTGAATTTGCAAAATGATATTTGGAAGCCTATAGAGGGCTACGGTGATAAAGGAAATATCTTCAGTTATAAACTGAAAAGAAGCTTTCTGAGAAACTGATTACTTTTCTGTTAATTCATCTCACAGAGTTACAGCTTTCCCGTCAAGAAGTCTTTCGCTAAGACTATTCTTGTGGAATTTGCAAAGTGATATTTGGAAGCCTATAGATGGCTACGGGGAAAAAGGAAATATCTTCCGTTAAAAACTGGATAGAAGTTTCTGAGAAACTGCTTTGTGTTCTGTTAATACATCTCACAGAGTTACAGCTTTCCCTTCAAGAAGCCTTTCACTAAGACTGTTCTTGTGGAATTTGCAAAGTGATATTTGGAAGCCCATATAGAGCTATGGTGAAAACGGAAATATCTGTAGTTAAAAACTGAAAAGAAGTTTTCTGAGAAACTGCTTTGTGTTCTGTTAATTCATCTCATAGGGTTACAGCTTTCCCTCACGAAGCCATTCGCTTAGACTGTTCTTGTGGAATTTGCAAAGTGATATTTCGAAGCCATTAGAGGGCTATGGTGAAAAACGAAATATCCTAAGTAAAAAACTGAAAAGAAGGTTTCTGAGAAACTGCTTTGTGCTCTGTTAAATCATCTCACAGGGTTACAGCTTTTCCCTAATGAAGCCTTTTGCTAATACTGTTCTTGTGGAATTTACAAAGTGATATTTTCAAGCCCATAGAGTGCTACGGTGAAAAAGGAAATAGCTTCAGTTAAAAACTGGAAAGAATCTTTCTGAAAAAGTGCTTTGTGTTCTGTTAATTCATCTCAGAGTGTTACAGCTTCCCCCTCAAGAAGCCTTTCCCTAAGACTGTTCTTGTGGAATTTGGAAAGTGCTATTTGGAAACCCTTAGGCGGCTATGGTGAAAAAGGAAATATCTTCAGTTAAAAACTGAAAAGAGGCTTACTGAGAAACTGCTTTGTGTTCTGTTAATTCATCTCACAAAGTTACAGCATTCCCCTCAAGAAGCCGTTCACTAAGACTGTTCTTGTGGAATTTGCAAAGTGATATTTTAAACCCATAGAGGGCTATGGTGAAAAAGGAAATATCTTCAGTTAAAAACTGCAAAGAAGATTTCTGAGAAACTGTTTGTGTTCTCTTAATTCATCTCACAGAGTTACAGCTTTCCCCTCAAGAAGCCTTTCGCTAAGACTGTTCTTGTGGATTTCGGAAAGTGATATTTGGAAGCCCTTAGAGGGCTATGGTGAAAAAGGAAATATCTTCAGTTAAAAACTGAAAAGAAACTTCCTGAGAAACTGCTTTGTGTTCTGTTAATTCATCTCTCATAGTTACAGCTTTCCCCTCAAGAAGCCATTCCCTAAGACTGTTCTTCTGGAATTTTCAAAGTGATATATGGAAGCCCATAGAGGGCTATGGTGTAAAAGGAAATATCCTAAGATAAAAATTGAAGAGAAGCTTTCTGAGAAACTGCTTTGTGTTCTGTTAATGCATCTCAGAGTTACAGCATTCCCCTTAAGAAGCCTTTCGGTAAGACTGTTCTTGTGGAATTTGCAAAGCGATATATTGGAAGCCCACAGAGGGCTATGGTGGAAAAGGAAATATCCTAAGATAAAAATTGAAAAGTAGCTTTCTGAGAAACTGCTTTGTGTTTTGTTAATTCATCTCACAGAGTTACAGCTTTCCCCTCAAGAAGCCTTTCACTAAGACTGTTCTTGTGTAATTTGCAAAGAGATATTTGGAAGCCCATAGAAGGCTATGGTGAAAAAGGAAATATCTTCCGTAAATAACTGGAAAGAGGCTTTCTGAGAAACTGCTTTGTGTTCTGTTAATACATCTTGCAGAGTTTCAGCTTTCTTCTCAAAAAGCCATTCCCTAAGACTGCTTTTGTGGAATTTGCAAAGTGATATTTGGAAGCCCATAGAGGGCTATGGTGAAGAAGAAAACATCCTAAGATAAAAGTTGAAAAGAAGCCTTCGGAGAAACCGCTTTGTATTTTGTTAATGCATCTCACAGAGTTACAGCTTTTCCCTCAATAAGCCTTTCGCTAAGACTGTTCTTGTGTAATTTGTAAAGTGATATTTGGAAGCCCATAGAGGTCTATGGTGAAAATGAAATATCTTCCGTTAAAAACTGCAAAGAAAATTTCTGAGAAACTGCTTTATGTTCTGTTAATTCATCTCACAGAGTTTCAGCTTTCCCCTCAAGAAGCCTTTCGCTAAGACTGTTCTTGTGGAATTTGCAAAGTGATATTCGGAAGCCCATAGTGGGCTACGGTAAAAAACGAAATATCTTTAGTTAAAAACTGCCAAGAAGGTTTCTGAAAAACTGCTTTGTGTTCTGATAATTCATCTCACAGAGCTACAGCTTTCCCCTCAAAAAGCCATTCACTAAGACTCTTCTTGTGGAAATTGCAAAGTGATATTTGGGAGCCCATAGAGGGCTATGGTGAAAAAGGAAATATCTTCAGTTAAAAACTGCAAAAAAAAAATTCAGAGAAACTTCTTTGTGTTGTGTTAATTCATCTCACAGACTTACAGCTTTCCCCTCAGGTAGCCGTTAACTAAGACTGTTCTTTTGAAATTTCCAAAGTGATAATTCGAAGCCCATAGAGGGTTATGGTGAAAAGGGAAATATCTTCAGTTAAAAACTGGAAAGAAGCTTTCTGAGAAACTGGTTTGTGTTCGGTTAATTCATTTCATAGAGTTACAGCTTTCCCCTCAAGAAGCCTTTTGCTAAGACTCTTCTTGTGGAATTTGTAAAGTAATATATGGAAGCCCATTGTGGGTTTTGGTGAAAAAGGAAACATTCTAACATAAAAACTAGAAAGAAGCTTTTGAGAAACTGCTTTGTGTTCTGTTAATTCATCTTACAGAATTACAGCATTCCCCTCAAAAAGCCTTTCGCTAAGACTGTTCTTGTGGAATTTGCAAAGTGATATTTGGAAGCTAATAGAGAGCTAAGGAGAAAAAGGATATATCTTCCGATAAAAACTGAAAAGAACCTTTCTGAGAAACTGCTTTGTAATATGTGACTTCCACTCACTGAGTTACAGCTGTATTTCGTAGAGCTGTGTGCTAGCCTTATTTCTGTGGAATCTGAGGACTGTTATTTCGAATCCCTTTGAAGACTATAGGGATAAAGGAAATATCCGCTGCTAAAAGTGAGAAAGAAGCTTTCTGAGAAACTTCTTTGTGATCTGTGAATTCATCTCACAGCGTTACAGCTTTCCCCTGAAGAAGTTTTTCGCTAACACTTTTCTTGGGGAATTTGCAAAGTGATATTTGGAAGTCCACAGAGGGCTTTGGTGAAAAATTGAATATCCTAAGATAAAAACTGAAAAAAGGCTTTCTGAGAAACTGCTTTGTGTTCTGTTAATTCATCTCACAGAGTTACAACTCTCCCCTCAAGAAGCCGTTCACTAAGACTGTTCTTGTGGAATTTGCAAAGTGATATTTGGAAGCCCATAGAGGGCTACGGTGAAAAAGAAATGTCCTCAGATAAAAACTGGAAAGAAGCTTTCTGAGAAACTGCTTTGTGTTCTATTAATTCATCTCACTGTGTGACAGCTTTCCCCTCAAGAATCCATTCCCTAAGACTGTTCTTGTGTAATTTGCAACGTGATATTTGGAAGCCCACAGAGGGCTACGGTGATAAAGGAAATATCTTCAGCTAAAAACTGGAAAGTAGCTTTCTGAGAAACTGTTTTGTGTTCTGTTAATACATCTCACAAAGTTACAGCTTTCCCCTCAAGAAGCCTTTCGCTAAGACTGTTCTTGTGTAATTTGCAAAGTGATATTTGGAAGCCCATAGAGGTCTACGATGAAAAAGGAAATATCTTCAATTAAAAACTGCAAAGAAGCTTTCTGAGAAAGTGGTTTGTGTTCTGATAATTCCTCTCAAAGTGTTACAGCTTTACCCTCAAGAAGACTTTTGCTAACATTGTTTTGTGTAATTTTCAAAGTGATATTTTAAGCCCAAATAAGGCTATGGTGAAAATGGCAATATCCTAAGATAAAAGGTGGAAAGAGGCTTTCTGAGAAACTCCTTTGTGTTCTGTTGATTCATCTCAAAGAGTTACAGCTTTCCCCTCAGCAAGTCTTTCGTTAAGACGGTTCTTGTGGAATTTGTAACGTGATATTTGTAAGCCCATAGAGAGCTAATGTGACAAACGAGATATCCTACGTTAAAAACTGAAAAGACGTTTCCTGAGAAACTGCTTTGTGTTCTGTTAATTCATCTCAGGCAGTTACAGATTTCTCCTCAAGAAGCCTTTCGCTAAGACTGTTCTTTTGGAATTTGCAAAGTGATATTTGGAAGACCATAGAGGGCTACGGTGAAAAAGGAAATATCTTCTGTTAAAAACTGGAAGGAAGCTTTCTGAGAAACTGCTTTGTGTTCTTTTAATTCATCTCACAGAGTTACAGCTTTCCCCTCAATTAGCCTTTCGCGAAGACTGCTCTTGTGGAATTTGCAAAGTGATATTTGGAAGCCCATAGAGGGCTATGGTGAAAAAAGATATATCTTCAGTTACAAACTGGGAAGAAGCTTTCCGAGAAACTGCTCTGTGTTTTGTTAATTCATCTCAAAGACTTACAGCTTTACCCTCAAGAAGACTTTTGTTAAGACTGTTCTTGTTTAATTTTCAAAGTGATATTTTTTTTTTTTTTTGAGACGGAGTCTCGCTCTGTCGCCCAGGCTGGAGTGCAGTGGCCGGATTTCTGCTCACTGCAAGCTCCGCCTCCCGGGTTCACGCCATTCTCCTGCCTCAGCCTCCCGAGTAGCTGGGACTACAGGCGCCCGCCACCTCGCCCGGCTAGTTTTTTGTATTTTTTTAGTAGAGACGGGGTTTCACCGGGTTAGCCAGGATGGTCTCGATCTCCTGACCTCGTGATCCGCCCGTCTCGGCCTCCCAAAGTGCTGGGATTACAGGCTTGAGCCACCGCGCCCGGCCTAAAGTGATATTTTTAAGCCTATATAGGGCTTCGGTGAAAAAGGAAATATCCTAACATAAAAACTGGAAAGAATCTTTCTGCGAAACCGCTTTGTGTTCTGTTAATGCATCTCACAGAGCTACAGCTTTTCCCTCAAGAAGCCTTTCGATAAGAGTGTTCTTCTGGAATTTGCAAAGTGATATTTGGAAGCCCTAAGAGGGCTATGGTGAAAAAAGATATATCTTCAGTTAAAAACTGAAAAGAAGGTTTCCGAGAAACTGCTTTTTGATATATGTCTTCCACTCACTGAGTTACAGCTCTATTTCGTAGAGCTGTTTGCTAGCCTAATTTCTGTGGAGTCTGAGAACTGTTATTTCGGATCATTTTGAAGACTATAGGGCCAAAGGAAATATCCGCTGCTGAAAGTGAGAAAGAAGCTTTCTGAGAAACTTCTTTGTGATCTGTGAGTTCACCTCACAGAGTTACAGCTTTCCCCACAAGAAGCCTTTCGCTAAGACAATTCTTGTGGGATTTGAGAAGTGATATTTGGAACCCCTCGAGGGCTATGGTGAAAAAGGGAATCGCCTAAGATGAAAACTGAAAAGAAGCATTTTGAGAAACTGCTTTGTCTTCTGTTAATTCATCTCACAGTATTACAGCTCTACCCTCAAGAAGCCCTTCACTAAGACTGTTCTTGTGGAATTTCCAAAGAGATATTTGGAAGCCCATAGAGCGCTATGGTGAAAAAGGAAATATCTTCAGTTAAAAACTGGAGAGAAGCTTTCTGAGAAACTGCTTTGTGTTCTGTTAATTCATACACAGAATTACAGCTTTCCTATCAAGAATCCTTTCGCTAAGATTGTTCTTGTGGAGTTTACAAAGTGATATTTGGAAGCCCATGGAGGGGTGTGGTTAAAAAGGAAATTTCCTCACGTAAAAACTGGAAAGAAGCTTTCTGAGAAACTGCTTTGTGTTCTGTTAATTCATCTCACAGAGTTACAGCTTTCCCCTCAAGAAGCATTTCGCTAAGACTGTTCTTGTGGAATTTGCATTGTGATATTTGTAAGCCCATGTAGGGATATGGTGAAGAAGGAAATATCTTCAATTAAAAACTGGAAAGAAGCTTTCTGAGAAACTGCTTTGTGTTCCGTTAATTCATCTCGCAGAGTTACAGCTTTCCCCTCCAGAAGTCTTTCGCTAAGATGGTTCTTGTGGAATTTGCAAAGTGATATTTGGAAGCCGTGAGAGGGCTATGGTGTAAAAGCAAATGTCCTCGGATAAAAACTGGAAAGAAGCTTTTGAAGAAACTGTTTTGTGTTCTGTTAATTCATCTGACAGAGTTTCAGCTTTCCGCTCAAGAAGCCATTCGCTGAGACTGTTCTTGTGGAATTTGCAAAGTGATATTTGAAAGCCCGTAGAGGGCTATGGTGAAAAAGGGACTACCTTCAGTTAAAAACTGGAAAGAAGCTTTCTGAGAAACTGCTTTGTATTCTGTTAATTCACCTCACAGAGTTTCAGCTTTCCCCTCTAGAAGCCTTTCGCTAAGACTGTTTTTGTGGAATTTGCAAAGTGATATTTGTAAGCCCATAGAAGTCGATGGTGAAAAAGTAAATATCCTAAGATAAAAACTGAAAAGAACCTTTCTGAGAATCTGCTTTGTGTTTTGTTAATTCATCTCACAGAGTTACAGTTTTCCCCTCAAGAAGCCTTTCACTAAGACAGTTCTTGTGGAATATGCAAAGTGATATTTGGAAGCTCATTGTGACCTATAGTGAAAAAGGATATATCTTCAGTTAAAAACTGAAAAGAAGCTTTCTGAGAAACTGCTTTGTGATATATGACTTCCACTCACTGAGTTAAAGCTGTATTTCATAGAGCTGTTTGGCAGCCTTATTTGTGTGGAATCTGAGAACTGTTATTTCGGATCCCTTTGAAGACTGTAGGGCCAAAGGAAATATCCGCCGCTAAAAGTTAGAAAGAAGCTTTCTGAGAAACTTCTTTGTGATCTGCGAATTCATTTCACAGAGTTACAGCATTCCCCTCAAGAAGCCATTCGCTAAGATTATTCTTGCTCAATTTGAAAAATGATATTTGGAAGCCAATAGACGGCTATTGTGAAAACGAAATATCCTCAGATAAAAACTGGAAAGAAGCTTTCTGAGAAACTGCTTTGTGTTCTTTTAATTCATCTCACAGACTTACAGCTTTCCCCTCAAGTAGTCTTTCGCTAAGATTGTTCTTGTGGAATTTGAAATGTGATATTTGGAAGCCCATAGAGCTCTATGGTGAAAATGAAATATCTTCAGATAAAAACTGTAAAGAATATTCCTGAGAAACTGCTTTGTGTTCTGTTAATTCACCTAACAGAGTTACAGCTTTCCCCTCTAGAAGCCTTTCGCTAAGACTGTTCTTGTTGTATTTTCAAAGTGATATTTTGAAGCCCATAGAGGGCTACGGTGAAAAAGGATATAGCTTCAGTTAAAAACTGAAAGAGGCTCTCTGAGAAACGGTTTAGTATTATGTGACTTCCACTCACTGAGTTACAGCTGTATTTCCTAGAGCTGTTTGATAGCCTTATTTCTATGGAATTGGAGAACTGTTATTTTGCATCCCTTTGAAGACTATAGGGCCAAAGGAAATATCTGCCGCTAAAAGTGAGAAAGAAGCTTTCTGAGAAACTTCTCTGAGATCTGTGAATTCATCTCACAGAGTTACAGCATTCCACTCAAGAAGCCTTTCGCTAGGACTGTTCTTTTTGAATTTGCAAAGTGATATTTGGAAGCCCATAGACGGCTGTGGTGAAAAGGGAAATATCTTCAGTTAAAAAATGGAAAGAAGCTTTCTAAGAAACTGCTTTGTGTTCTGTTAATTCATCTCAAAGAGTTACAGCTTTACCCTCAAAAAGACTTTTGCTAAGACTCTTCTTGTGTAATACTCATAGTGATATTTGTAAGCCCTTACAGGGCTATGGTGAAAAAGGAAATATCCTAAGATAAAAGCTGAAAAGAAGCTTTCTGAGAAACTGCTTTGTGTTCTGTTAATTCACCTCACAGAGTTACAGCTTTCCCCTTAAGAAGCCTTTCGGTAAGACTGTTCTTGTAGAATTTGCATAGTGGTATTTGTAAGCCCATAGTGGGTTATGGTGAAAAAGGATATATCCTAAGATAAAAACTGAAAAGAAATTTTTGTGAAAGTGCTTTGTGATATGTGACTTCCACTCACTGAGTGAGAGCTACATGTCGTAGAGCTGTTTGCTAACCTTATTTCTGTGGAATCTGAGAAGGGATAATTCGGTTCCCTATGAAGACTATAGTGCCAAAGGAAATATCCGACATAAAAGTGAGAAAGAAGCTTTCTGAGAAACAGCTTTCTGATCTGTGAATTCATCCCACAGAGTTACAGCATTCCCCTGAGGAAGCTTTTTGCTCTGACTGTTCTTGTGGAATTTGCAAAGTGACATTTCGAAAGCCATAGAGAGCTATGATGAAAAGGAAATATCTTCGGTTTAAAACGGGAAAGAAGCTTTCTGAGACACTGCGTTGTGTTCTGTTAATTCATCTCACAAAGTTACAGCTTTCCCCTAACGAAGCCTTTCCCTAAGACTGTTCTTTTCGAATTTGGAAAGTGATATTTAGAAGCCTACAGAGGTCTACGGTGAAAAAGGAAATAGCCTAAGATAAAAATTGAAAATAAGCTTTCTGAAAAACTGCTTTGTGTTCTCTTAATTCATCACACAGAGTTACAGCTTTCCTCTCAAGAAGCCTTTCACTAAGATTGTTCTTGTGCAATTTAGAACGTGATATTTAGAAGCCCATAGAGGGCTATGGTGAAAAAGGAAATATCCTCCATTAAAAACTGGAAAGAAGATTTCTGAGAAACTGCTTTGTGTTCTGTTAATTCATCTCACAGAGTTACAGCTTTCCCCTCAAGAAGCCTTTCGCTAAGACTGTTCTTGTGCAATTTGCAAAGTGATATTTGGAAGCCCGTAGAGGGCTATGGTGAAAAAGGAAATATCTTCAGTTAAAAACTGGAAAGAAGCTTTCTGAGAAACTTCTTTGTGTTTTGTTAATTCATCTCACAGAGTTACAGCTTTCCCCTCGAGAAGTCTTTCGCTAAGGCTGTTCTTGTGGAATTTGCAAAGTGATATTTGGAAGCCCAGAGAGGGCTATGGTGAAAAAGGAAATATCTTCAGTTAAAAACTATAAAGAATCTTTCTGAGAAACTGCTGTGTGTTCTGTTAATTCATTTCACAGACTTACACTTTTCCCTCAAGAAGCCTTTCGCGAAGACAGATCTTGTGGAATTTGCAAAGTGTTATTTGGAAGCCCATAGAGGGCTTTTTTGAAAAAGGAAATATCTTCCGTTAAAAACTGGAAAGAAGCTTTCTGAGGAACTGCTTTGTGTTCTATTAATTCATCTCACAGAGTTGCAGCTTTCGCCTCAAGAAGCCTTTTGCTAAGACTGTTCTTGTGGAATTTGCAAAGTGATAATTGGAAGCCCATAGAGGGCTATGGTGAAAAAGGAAATATCCTCCTTTAAAAAGTGGAAAGAAGCTTTCTGGGAAACTGCATTGTGTTCTGTTAATTCATCACACAGAGTTACAGCAATCCCCCAAGAAGCCTTTCGCTAAGACTGTTCTTGTGAAATTTGCAACGTGATATTTGGAAGACCTTAGACGACTATAGTGAAAAAGGAAATAACTGCCGTTAAAAACTGGAACGAAGATTTCTGAGAAACTGCCTTGTGTTCTGTTAATTTGTCTCACAGAGTTACAGCTTTCCCGTCAAGAAGCCTTACCCTTAGACTGTTCTTGTGGAATTTGGAAAGTGCTATTTAGAAGCCTACAGTGGTCTACGATGAAAAAGGAAATAGCCTAAGATAAAAACTGAAAATAAGCTTTCTGAGAAACTGCTTTGTGTTCTGTTAATTCATCTCACAGAGCCATAGCTTTCCCCTCAAGAAGCCTTTCGCTAAGACTGTTCTAGTGGAATTTAGAACGTGATATTTAGAAGCCCATAGAGGACTATGGTAAAAAAGGAAATATCCTCCATTAAATACTGGAAAGAAGCTTTCTGAAAAAATGCTTTTTGTTCTGTTAATTCATCTCACAGAGTTACAGGTTTCTCCTCAAGAAGCCTTTCGCTAAGACTGTTCTTGTGGAATTTTAAAAGTGATATATGGAAGCCCATAGAGGGGTTTGGTGAAAAAGGAAATATCTTCCGTTAAAAACTGGAAAGAAGCTTTCTGAGAAACTGCTTTGTGGTCTGTTAATTCATCTCACAGAGTTACAGCTTTCCCATCAAGGAGAACTTTACTAATTCTGTTCTTGTGGAATTTGGAAAGTGATATTTAGAAGCCCCTATAGGGCTATAGTTAAAAAGGAAACATCTTCAGTTGAAAACTGGAAAGACGCTTTCTGAGAAACTGCATTTTGTTCTGTTAATTCATCTCATAGAGTTACAGCTTTCCCCTCAAGAAGTCTTTCGCTAGGACTCTTCTTGTGTCATTTGGAAAGTGGTATTTAGAAAGTCATAGAGGGCTATGGTGAATAAGGAAATATCTTCCGTTATAAATTTGGAAAGAAGCTTTCTGAGAAAGTGCTTTGTGTCCTGTTAATTCCTCTCACAGAGTTACAGCTTTCTCCTCAAGAAGACTTTCGCTAAGACTGTTCTTGTGGAATTTGCAAAGTGATATTTGGAAGCTCATAGAGGGCTGTGTTATAAAATGAAATATCTTCAGTTAAAAACTGGAAAGAAGCTTTCTGAGAAACTGCTTTGTGTATTATTAATTTATCTCACAGATTTACATCTTTCCCCTCAAGGATCCTTTCGCTAAGACTGTTCTTGTGGAATTTGGAAAGTGATATTTAGAAACCTTAGAGGGCTATGGTGAAAGAGGAAATATCTTCCATTAAAAATCGGAAAGAAGCTTTCTGGGAAACTGCTTTGTGTTCTGTTATTTCATCTCACAGAGTTACAGCTTTCCCTTCGAGAACCCATTCATTAAGAATGTTCTTGTGGAATTTGCAAAGTGGTATTTGGAAGAACTTAGAGGACTATGTTGAAAAAGGAAATATCCTACGACAAAAACCGAAAAGAAACTTTCTGAGAACCTGCATTGTGTCCTCTTAACTCATCTCACGGAGTTATAGCTTTCCCCTCAAGAAGTCGATCACTAAGACTGTTCTTGTGGAGTATGCAAAGTGATATTTGGAAGTTCATAGAGGGCTATGGGGAAAAAGGAAATATCTTCAGTTAAAAACTGGATAGAAGCTTTCTGAGAAACTGCTTTGTGTTCTGTTAATTCATCTCACAGAGTTACAGCTTTCCCCTTAAGAAGCCATTCCCTAAGACTGTTCTTGTGGAATTTGGAAAGTGATATTTAGAAGCCCGTAGAGGTCTATGGTGAAAAATGAAACAACCTAAGATAAAAACTGAAAATAAGCTTTCGGAGAAACTGCTTTGTGTTCTGTTAATTCATCTCACAGAGTTACAGCTTTCCCCTCAAGAAGCCTTTCGCTAAGACTGTTCTTGTGTAATTTGCAAAGTGATATTTGGAAGCCCATAGAGGTCTATGGTGAAAAAGGAAATATCCTAACATAAAAACTGAAAAGAAGCTTTCTGAGAAACTGCTTTGCGTTCTGTTAATTCATTTCACAGAGTTACAGCTTTCCCCTCAAGAAGCCCTTTGCTAAGGCTGTTCTTGTGGATTTTGCAAAGTGGTATTTGGAAGCCCATCGAGGGCTATGGTGGAAAAGGAAATATCTTCAGTTAAAAACTGGAAAGAGGCTTTCTGAGAAACTGCTTTGTGTTCTGTTAATTCATCTCACAGAGTTACAGCTTTCTCCTCAAGAAACCTTTCGCTAAGACTGTTCTTTTGCAATTTGCAAAGTGGTATTTGGAAGTCCATAGAGGGCTATGGTGTAAAAGGAAATATCTTCAGTTAAAAACTCGAAAGAAGCTTTCTGATTACAGCTTTTCCCTCAAGAAGCCTTTCGCTAAGACTCTTCTTGTGGAATTTGCAAAGTGATTTTAGAAGCCCATTGAGGGTTATGGCAAAAAGGAATTATTTTAAGATAAAAACCGAAAAAAAGCTTTCTGAGAAACTGCATTATGTTCTCTTACTTCATCTCACAGATTTATAGCTTTCTCCTCAAGAAGCCGTTCACTAAGATTGTTCCTGTGGAATTTTCAAGGTGATATTTGGAAGCCCCTAGAGGGCTATGATGAAAAAGGAAATATCTTCCATTAAGAACTGGAAAGAATGTTTTTTAGAAACTGCTTTGTGTTCTGTTAATTCATCTCACAGATTTAGAGCTTTCCCCTCAAGATGCCTTTCGCTAAGACTGTTCTTGTGGAATTTGCAAGGTGATATTTGGAAGCCCATAGAGGGCTACGGTGAAAATGGAAATATCCTAAGATAAAAACCGAAAAGAAGCTTTCTGAGAAACTGCTTTGTGTTCTGGTAATTCATCTCACAGAGTTACACCTTTCTCCTCAAGAAGCCTTTCGCTAAGACTGTTCTTGTGGAATTTGAAAAGTGGTATTTCGAAGCCCATGGTGGCTATGGTGAAAAAGGAAATATCTTTCATTAAAAGCTGGAAACAAGATTTCTGAGAAACTGCTTTGTGTTCTGTTAATTCATCTCACAGAGTTACAGCTTTCCCCTCAAGAAGCCATTCGCTAAGACTTTTCTTGTGGAATTTGCAAAGTGATATTTGGAAGCCCACAGAGTGTTAAGGTGAAAAAGGAAATATCTTCCGTTAAAGACTGGAAATAAGATATCTGAGAAACTGATTTGGGTTCTATTAATTCACCTCACGGAGTTACAGCTTTTCCCTCAAGAAACCTTTCCCGAAGACTGCTCTTGTGAAATTTGCAAGGTGATATTTAGAAGCCCATAGAGAGCTATGGTGAAAAAGCAAATATCCTAAGATAAAAACCCAAAGGAATCTTTCTGAGAAACTTCTTTGTGTTCTGTGAATTCATTTCAGAGAATTACAGCTTTCCCCTCAAGAAGCCTTTCAATAACGCAGTTGTTGTGGAATTTGCAAAGTCTTATTTGGAAACCCTTACAGGGCTATGGTGAAAATGGAAATATCCTAAGATAAAAACCGAAAAGAAGCGTTCTAAGAAACTACTTTGTGTTCTCTTAGTTCATCTCACGGAGTCACAGCTTTTCCCTCAAGAAGGCTTTCCCTAAGACTGTTCTTGTGGAATTTGCAATGTGATATTTGGATGCCCATAGAGGGCTATGCTGAAAAAGGAAATATCTTCGGTTAAAAACTGGAAAGAAGATTTTGAGAAACTGCTGTGGGTTCTATTAATTCATCTCACAGAGTTACAGCTTTCCTTTCAAGAAGCCTTTCTCTAAGACTGTTCTTGTGGAATTTGCAAAGTGATATTTGGAAGCCCATAGAGTTCTATGGTAGAAAAGGAAATATCTTCCATTAAAAACTGGAAAAAAAATTTCTGAGAAACTGCTTTGTGTTCTGTTAATTCATCTCACAGAGTTACAGCTTTCTCCCAATGAAGATTTTCGCTAAGGCTGTTATTGTGGAATTTGCCCAGTGATATTTGAAAGCCCATAGAGTGCTATCGTGAAAAAGAAAACATCTTCCATTAAAAACTGAAAAGAAGATTTCTGAGAAACTGTTTTGTGTCTGTTAAATCATCTTACAGATTTACATCTTTCTCCTCAAAAAGCCTTTCACTAAGACTGTTCTTGTGGAATTTCAAATGTGATATTTGGAAGCCCTTAGAGGACTCTGGTGAAAAAGAAAATATCTTCCGCTAAAAACTTGAGAGAAGATTTCTGAGAATCTGCTTTGTATTTTCTTAAATGATCTCACAGAGTTACAGCTTTACACTCAAGAAGCCTTTCCCTAAGACTGTTCTTGTGGAATTTGCAAAGTGATATTTGGAAGCCCATAGAGAGCTGTGGCAAAAAAGAAAATATCTTCCGTTAAAAACTGAAAAGAAGATTTCTGATAAACTGCTTTGTGTTTGTTAATTAATCTCAAAGAGTTACAGATTTCGCGACAAGAAGCATTTCCCCAATACTGTTTTTGTGGAATTTGAAAATCATTTTTGGAAGCCCATAGAGGTCTATGGTAAAAAAGGAAATATCCTAAGATAAAAACTGAAAAGAGGCTTTCTGAGAAACTGTTTTGTGTTCGGTTAATTCATCGCACAGAGTTTCAGCTTTCCCCTCAAGAAGCCTTTCTCTAAGACGGTTCTTGTGGAATTTGCAAAGTGATATTTGGAAGCCCATAGAGGGCTACGGTGAAAAAGGAAATATCCTAAGATAAAAACTGGAAAGAAGCTTTCTGAGAAACAGTTTTGTGTTTGTTAATTCATCTTACAGATTTACAGCTTTCTCCTCAAATAGCCTTTCGCTAAGATTGTTGTTGTGGAACTTGAAATGTGGTATTTGGAAACCCATAGAGGGCTATGGTGAAAAAGGAATTATCTTCGGTTAAAAACTTGAAAGAAGAATTCTGAGTAACTGCTTTGTTGTCTGTTAATTAATCTCAGAGAGTTACAGTTTTCTCCTCAAGAAGCCCTTCGCTAAGACTGTTCTTGTGAAATTTGCAAACTGATATATTGGAGCCCATAGAAGGCTATGTTAATAAAGGAAATAACTTCCGTTAAAAACTGGAAAGAAGCTTTCTGAGAAACTACTTTGTGTTCTGTTAATTCATCTCACAGTGTTACAGCTTTCCCTTCAAGAAGCCTTCCCCTAAGACAGTTCTTGTGGAATTTGCAAAGTGATATTTAGAAGCCCTTAGAGAGCTATGGTGAAAAAGAAAATATCGTAACATAAAAACTGAAAAGATGCTTTCTGAAAAACTGTACTGTGTTCTCTTAATTCATCTCACAGAGTTATAGCTTTCCCCTCAAGAAGCCGTTCACTAAGACTGTTCTTGTGGAATTTGCAAAGTGATATTTCGAAGCCCATAGAGGGATATGGTGAAAAAGGAAATCTCTTCCGTTAAAAACTGGAAAGAAAAGTTCTGAGTAACTGCTTTGTTGTCTGTTAATTAATCTCACAGAGCTACAGTTTTCCCCTCAGGAAGCCTTTCGGTAAGACTGTTCTTGTGGATGTTGCAAAGTGATATTTGGAAGCCCATAGAGGGATACGGTGAAAAAGGAAATATCTTCCGTTAAAAAATGTAAACAAGTTTTCTGATAACCTGCTTTGTGTTCTGTTAATTCAACTCACAGAGTTACAGCTTTCCCCTAAAAAGCCTGTCTCAAGAAGCCCTTCGCTAATGCTCTTCTTGTGAAATTTGCAAAGTGATATTTGGAAGCCCATTGAGGGATATTGTGAAAAAGGAAATATCTTCCAATATAAACTGGAAAGAAGTTTTCTGAGAAACTGCTTTGTGTTCTATTAATTCATCTCACAGAGGTACAGCTTTCACCTCAAGAAGCCTTTTCCTAAGACTGTTCTTGTGGAATTTGCAAAGTGATATTCGGAAGCCCTTAGAGGGCTATGGTGGAAAAGGAAATATCTTCCGTTAAAAACTGGAAAGAAGCTTTCTGAGAAACTGCTTTGTGTTCTGCTAGTTCATCTCACAGAGTTACAGCTTTCCTCTCAAGAAGCCGTTCAGTTAGACTGTTCTTGTGATATTTGCAAAGTGATATTTGGAAGCCCATTGAGGGCCATGGTGAAAAAAGGAAATATCTTCCGTTAAAAAGTGGAAAGAAGCTTTCTGAAAAACAGTTTTGTGTCTGTTAATTCATATTACAGATTTAAGCTTTCTCCTCCAAAAGCCTTTCGCTAAGACTGTTCTTGTGGAACTTGAAATGTGATATTTGGAAACCCATAGAGGGCTATGGTGAAAAAGGAAATATCTTCCGTTAAAAATTTTAAAGATGATTTCTGAGAAACTGCTTTTTTTTGTTAATTGATCTCAGAGAGTTACAGTTTTACCCTCAAGAAGTCTTTCCCTAAGACTATTCTTGTGGAATTTGCAAAGTGATATTTGGAAGACCATAGGAGGCTTTGGCGAAAAAGAAAATATCCTAAGATAAAAACCGAAAGGAAGCTTTATGAGAAACTGCGCTGTGTTCTCTTAATTCATCTCACAGAGTTACAGCTTTCCTCTAAACAAGCCGTTCACTGAGACTGTTCTTGTGGAATTTGCAAAGTGATATTGGAAGCCCATAGAGGATTATCGCGAAAAAGGTAATTTCCTAAGATAAAAACCGAGAAGGAGCTTTCTGAGAAACTTCATTGTATTCTCTTAATTCATCTCACAGAGTTATAGCTTTCGCCACAACAAGCCGTTCACTAAGACTGTTCCTGTGGAATTTGCAAGGTGATATTTGGAAGCCGTTAGAAGTCTATGCAGAAAAAGGAAATATCTTCCGTTAAAAACTGGATAGAAGCTTTCTGAGAAACTGCTTTGTGTTCTATTAATTCATCTCACAGAGTTACAGCTTTCCCCTGAAGAAGCCTTTCGCTAGCTTTGTTCTTGTGGAATTTGCAAAGTGATATTTGGAAGCCCATATAAGGCTATGGTGAAAAAGAAATTGTCCTAAGATAAAAACTGAAAAGAAGCTTTCTGAGAAACTGCTTTGTCTGTTAATTCATCTCACACAGTTACAGCTCTCCCGTCAAGAAGCCGTTCACTGAGACTGTTCTTGTGGAATTTGCAAAGTGATATTGGAAGCCGATAGAGGATTATGGCGAAAAGGGAAATATCCTAAGATAAAAACCGAAAAGAAGCTTTCTGAGAAACTGCTTTGTGTTCTGTTAAATCATCTTACAGAGTTACAGTTTTCCCCTCATGAAGCCTGTCGCTAAGACTGTTCTTGTGGGATTGGCAAAGTGATATTTGGAAGCCCACAGAGGGCTATGGTGAAAAAGGAAATCTCTTCCGTTAAAAACCGGAAAGAAGCTTTCTGAGAAACTGCTTTCTGTTCTGTTAATTCATTTCACAGAGTTAGAGCTTTCCCCTCAAGAAGCCTTTCGCTAAGACTGTTTTGGTGGAATATTCAAAGCGATATTTGGAAGCCCATAGGGGGCTATGGTGAAAAACGAAATATCTTCGGTTACAAACTGGAAAGAAGCTTTCTGAGAAACTGCTTTGTGCTGTGTTAAATCATCCTACAGAGTTACAGTTTCCCTTCATGAAGCCTTTCGCTAAGACTTTTCTTGTGGGATTTGCAAAGTGATATTTGGATGTCCTTAGAGGTCTATGGTGAAAAAGGAAATATCTTCCGTTAAAAACTGGAAAGAAACGTTTTGAGAGACTGCTTTGTTTTCCGTTAATTGATCACACAGTGTTACAGCTTTCCCCTCAAGAAGCCTTTCGCAAAGACTGTTCTTGTAGTATTAGCAAAGTGATATTGTGAAGCAAGTAGAGGGCTATGGTGAAAAAGGAACTGTCTTCCGTTTAAAACTGGAAAGAAACTTTCTGAGAAACTGCTTTGTGTTCTGTTAATTGATCTCACAGAGTTATAGCTTTCACACCAAGAAGCCTTTCGGTAAGACTGTTCTTGTGGAACTTACCAAGTGATATTTGGAAACCCGTAGTGGTTATGGTGAAAAAGGAAATATCCTAAGATAGAAACTGAAAAGAAACTTTCTGAGAAACCGCTTTGTGTTCTGTTAATTGATCTCACGGAGTTACAGCTTTCCCCTCAAGAAGCCTTTCGCTAAGGCTGTTCTTGTGGAACTTTCAAAGTGATATTTGGAAGCCTATAGAGGGCTATGGCAAAGAAGGAAATATCTTCAGTTAAAAACTGGAAAGAAGCTTTCTGAGAAACTCCTTTGCGTTCTGTTAATTCATCTCTCAGAGTTACAGCTTTCCCCTGGAAAAGACTTTCGTTAAGACTGCACTTGTGAAATTTGCAAAGTGATATTTAGAAGCCATTAGAGGGCTATGAAAAAAGCAAATATCCTAAGATAAAAACTGAAAAGAAGCTTTCTGAGAAACTGCTTTGTGTTCTGTTAATTCATCTCACAGAGTTACAGCTTTCCCCTCAAGAGGCCTTTCGCTAAGACTGTTCTTGTGGTATTTGCAAAGTGATATTTTTGAGCCCATAGGGGTCTATGGTGAAAAAGGAAACAACTTCAGTTAAATAGTGGAAAGAAGCTTTCTGAGAAACTGCTTTGTGTTCTGTTAATTCATCTCACAGAGTTACAGCGTTCTCCTGAAGAAGCCGTTCGCTAAGGCTCTTCTTGTGGAATTTGCTAAGTGATATTTGGATGCCCATATAAGGCTATGGTGAAAAAGGAAATATGCTAAGATAAAAACTGAAAAGAAGCTTTCTGAGAAACTGCTTTGCATTCTGTTAATTGATCTCACAGAGCTACAGCTTTCCCCTCAAGAAGCCTTCCGCTAAGGCTGTTCTTGTGAAATTTGCAAAGTGATATTTGGAAGCCTATAGAGGGCTATGGTGAGAAAGGAAATACCTTCAGTTTAAAACTGGAAAGAAGCTTTCTGAGAAACTGCTTTGTGTTCTGCTAATTCATCTCACAGGGTCACAGCTGTACCCTCAAGAAGCCTTTCGCTAAGACTGTTGTTTTGGAATTTGCAAAGTGATATTTGAAAGCCCTTAGAGGGCTATGGTGAAAACTGAAATATCTTCTGTAAAAAACTGTAAAGAATCTTTCTGAGAAGCTGCTTTGTGTTCTGTTAATTCATCTCACAGAGTTACAGCTTTCCCCTGAAGAAGCCTTTCGCTAAGTCTGTTCTTGTGGAATTTGCAAAGTGATATTTGGAAGCCCAAAGAAGGCTATGGTGAAAAAGGAAATGTCCTAAGATAAAAACTGAAAAGAAGCACTCTGAGAAACTGATTTGTGTTCTGTTAATTCATCTCACACAGTTACAGCTTTCCCGTTTAGAAGCCATTCACTGAGACTGTTCTTGTGGAGTTTGCAATGTGATATTGCAAGCCGATAGAGGGTTGTGGCGAAAAGGGAAATATCCTAAGATAAAAACCCAAAAGAAGCTTTCTGAGAATCTGCATTGTGTTCTCTTAATTCATCTCACAGAGTTATAGCTTTCCCCTCAAGAAGTCATTCACTAAGACTGTTCCTGTGGAATTTGCAAGGTGGTATTTCGAAGCCCTTATAGGGCTATTTTGAAAAAGGAAATGTCTTCCGTTAAAAACTGGAAAGAATCTTTCTGAGAAACTGCTTGATGCTATGATAATTCATCTCACAGAGTTTCAGCTTTCCCCTCAAGAAGCCGTTCACTAAGACTGTTCCTGTGGAATTTTCAAAGTGATATATGGAAGCCCATAGAGGGCTATGGTGAAAAACAAAAGATCCTAGGATAAAAACTGAAAAGAAGCTTTCTGAGAAACCGCTTTGTGTTCTGTTAATTCAACTCACAGTGTTAAAGCTTTCTCCTCAAGAAGCGTTTCGCTAAGACTGTTCTTGTGGAATTTGCAAAGTGATATTTAGAAGCCCATAGAGGGCTATGGTGAAACTGGAAATATCCTAAGATAAAAACCGAAAAGAAGCTGTCTGAGAAACTGCTTTGTGATCTGTTAATTCATTTCCAGAGTTAAAGTTTTCCCCTCAAGAAACCTTTCATGAAGACTGTTCTTGTGAAATTTTCAAAGTGATATTTGGAAGCCCATAGAGGGCTACGGTGAAAAAGGAAACATCTTCAGATAAAAACTGGAAAGAAGCTTTCTGAGAAACTGCTTTGTGTTCTGTTAATTCATCTCACAGAGTTACAGCGTTCACCTCAAGAAGCCTTTCACTAAGGTTGTTCTGGTGGAATTTGGTAAGTGATATTTGGAAGCCCGTAGAGGACTATGGTCAAAAAGGAAATATCTTCAGTTAACTACTTGAAAGAAGCTTTCTGAGAAACTGCTTTGTGTTCTATTAATTCATCTCACAGAGTTACAGCTTTCTCATCAAGAATCCTTTCGCTAAGACTTTTCTTGTGGAATTTGCAAAGTGATATTTGGAAGCCCATACAGGGCTATGGTGAAGAAGGAATTATCCTAATATAAAACTTGAAAAGAAGCTTTCTGAGAAACTGCTTTGTGTTCTGTTAATACAACTCAGAGAGTTACAGCTTTCCCCTCAAGAAGCCTATCTCAAGAAGACTTTCGCTTAGACTGTTCTTGTGAAATTTGCAAAATAATACTTGGAAGCCCATAGTGCGCTATGGTGAAAAGGGAAATTTCTTCCGTTAAAAACTGGAAAGAAGTTTTCTGAGAAAATGCTTTGTTTTCTATTAAACCATCTCACAGAATTACAGTTCTCCCCTCAAGAAGCCTTTTGCTAAGACTGCTCTTGTGGAATTTGCAACGTGATATTTGGAAGCCCATAAAGGGATATGGTAAAAAAGCAAATATCCTAAGATAAAAACTGAAAAGAAGCTTTCTGAGAAACTGCTTTGTGTTCTTGAATTCATCTCACAGAGTTATAGATTTCCTATCAAGAAGCCTTTCGGTAAGAATGCTTTTGTGAACTTTGCAAATTGATATTTAGAAGCCCAGAGAGGGCTATGAAAAAAGAAAATATCCTAAGATAAAAACTGAAAGAAGTTTTCTGAGAAACTGGTTTGAGTTCTGTTAATTCATCTCACAGAGTTACAGCTTTCCCTTCAAGAAGCCTTTCGATAAGGCTGTTCTTGTGGAATATGCAAAGTGATATTTGGAAGCCCGTAGAGGTGTATGGTGAAAAAGGAAATATCTTCAATTAACTACTTGAAAGAAGCTTTCTGAGAAACTGCTTTGTGTTCTGTTAATTCATCTCACAGAGTTACAGCTTTCCCGTCAAGAAGCCTTTCGCTAAGACTGTTTTTGTGGAATTTGCAAAGTGATATTCGGAGTCCCATAGAGGGCTATGGTGAAAATGGAGATATCCTAAGATAAAAACCGAAAAGAAGCTTTCTGAGAAACTACTTAGTGTACTGTTAGTTCAACTCACAGAGTTACAGCGTCTTCCTGAGGAAGCCTTTCGCTAAGACTGTTCTTGTGGAAGTTGCAAAGTGATATTTGGAATCACATAGAGGGATATGGTGAAAAAGGAAATATCTCTGTTAAAAACTGGAAAGCAGCTTTCTGAGTAACTGCTTTGTGGTCTGTTAATTCATCTCACAGAGCTACAGCTTTCCCCTCAAGAAGCCTTTCGCTAAGACTGTTCTTGATGAAGTTGCAAAGTGACATTTGTAAGCCCATACAGTGCTATGCTGACAAAGAAAATATCCTAAGGTAAAAACTGAAAAGAAGCTTTATGAGAAACTGCTTTGTGTTCTGTTAATTCATCTGACAGAGTTACAGCTTTCCCCTCAAGAAGCTTTTCGCTAAGACTGTTCTTGTGGAATTTGCAAAGTGATATATGGAAGGCCATAGGGGGCTATGGTGAAAATGGAAATATCCTAAGATAAAAACCTAAAAGAAGCTTTCTGAGAAACTGCTTTGTGTTCTGTTAATTCATCTCAGAGAGTTACAGCTTTCTGCTCAAGAAGCCTTTCGCTAACACTGTTCTTGTAAAATTTGCAAAGGGATGTTTCGAATCCCATAGAGGGCTTAGGTGAAAAAGGAAATAACATTTGTTAAAAACTGGAAAGAAGATTTCTGAGAAACTGCTTTGTGTTCTGTTAGTTGATCTCACAGTGTTACAGCTTTCCCTTCAAGAAGCTGTTCACTAAGACTGTTGTTGTGAAATTAACAAAGTGATATTTGGAAGCCCATAGAGGGCTATGGTGAAAAAGGAAATATCCTAGGATAAAAACTGAAAATAAGCTTTCTGAGAAACTGCTTTGTGTTCTGTTAATTCAACTCACAGTGTTACAATTTCACCTCAAGAAGTCTTTCTCAAGAAGTCTTTCGCTAAGACTGTTCTTGTGGAATTTGCAAAGTGATATTTGGAAGCCCATAGAGGTCTATGCTGAAAAAGGAAATATCTTCCGTTAAAAACGGGAAAGAATCTTTCTGAGAAACTGCTTTGTGTTCTGTTAATTCATCTCACAGAGTTACAGATTTCCCGTCCAGAAGCCTTTCGCTAAGACTGTTCTTGTGGAATTTGCAAAGTGATATTTGGAAGCCCATGGAGGGCTATGGTGAAAAGGGAAATAACTTCCGTTATAAACTGGAAAGATGCTTTCTGAGAATCTGTCGTGTGTTCTGTTAATACATCTCACCGAGTTACAGCTTTCCCCTCAAGAAGCCTTTCTATAAGACTGTTCTTGTGGAATTTGCAAAGGGATACCTGGACGCCCATAGAGGGCTATTTTGATAATGGAAATATCGTAAGATAAAAACCGAAAAAAGCTGTCTGAGAAACTGCTTTGTGTTGTGTTAGTTCATCTCACAGTGTTACAGCTTCCCCTCAGGAAGCCCTTCACTAAGACTGTTCTTGTGAAATTTGCAAACTGATATTTGTAATCCCATAGAGGGCTGTGGTGAAAAAGGAACTATGTTACGTTAAAAACTGCAAAGAAGATTTCTGACACACTGATTTGTATTCTGTTAATCCAACTCACAGAGATACAGCTTTCCCCTCCCGAAACCTTTCGCTAAGACTGTTCTTGTGGAATTTTCAAAGTGATATTTGGAAGCCCATAGAGGGCTATGGTGAAAAAGGAAAATCCTAAGATAAAAACTGAAAAGAAGCTTTCTGAGGAACTGCTTTGTGTTGTGTTAATTAATCTCACAGAGTTACAGCTTTCCCCTCAAGAAGTCGTTCACTAAGACTGTTCTTGTGAAATTTGCAAAGTGATATTTGGAAGCCCTATGAGGCCTATATTGAAAAAGATAATATACTAAGAAAAAAACGGAAAAGAAGCTTTCTGAGAAACTGATTTGTGTTCTGTTCATTCATCTCACAGAATTACAACTTTTCCCTCAAAAAAGCTTTTCGCTAAGACTGTTCTTGTGGAATTTGCAAAGTGATATTTGGAAGCCCTTAGAGGGCTACGGTGAAAATGGAAATATTTTCCGTTACAAACTGGAAAGAAGCTTTCTGAGAAACTGCTTTGTGTTCTCTTAATTCATCGCACAGATTTACAGCTTTCCCCTCAAGAAGCCTTTCGTTAAGACTGTTCTTGTGGAATTTGCAAAGTGATATTTGGAAGACCTAAGAGGGCTACGGTGAAAAAGGAAATATCCGAACTTAAAAACTGAAAAGAAGAATTCTGAGAAACTGCTTTGTGTTCTGTTAATTCATGTCACAGAGTGACAGCTTTCCCTTCTATTAGCCTTTCGCTAAGGCTGTTCTTGTGGAATTGACAAAGTGATATTTGGAGGCCGATAGAGGGCAATGGTGAAAAAGGAAATATCTTCAGTTAAAAACTGGAAAAAAGCTTTCTGAGAAAGGGCTTTGTGTTCTGTTAATTCATATCACAGAGGTACATCTTTCCACTCAAGAAGCCTTTCGTTAAGGCTGTTCATGTGGAATTTGGAAAGTGATATTTGGAAGCCCATAGAGGGCTTTTTTGAAAAAGGAAATATCTTAAGTTAAAAACTGGAAAGAAGATGTCTGAGAAACTGCTTTGTGTTCTGTTAATTCATTTCCCAGAGTTACAGCTTTCCCCTCAAGAAGCCTTTCACTGCGAATGTTTTTGTAGAATTTGCAAAGTGATATTTTTAAGCCCATAGAGGGCTGTGGTGAAAAAGGAAATATCTTCCGTTAAAAACGGGAAAGAAGCTTTCTGAACTGCACGCTGCTCTGTTAATTCGACTCACACAGTTACAGCATTCCCGTCAAGAAGTCTTTCGCTAAGACTGTTCTTGTTGTATTTGCAAAGTGATATTTTGAAACCCATAGAGGGATATGGTGAAAAAGGCAATATCTTCTTTTAAAAACTGGAAAGAAGCTTTCTGAGAAACTGCTTTGTGTTCGTTTAATTCAACTCACAGAGTTACAGCTTTTCCTTCAAGAGGTATTTCGCTAAGGCTGTTCTTGTGAAATTTGCAAAGTGATATTTGGAAGCCCATAGAGGGCTACGGTGAAAAAGGAAATATCTTCAGTTAAAAACTGGAAAGAAGCTTTCTGAGAAACTGCTTTGTGTTCTGTTAATTCATCTCACAGAGTTACAGCCTACCTCTCAAGAAGCCTTTCGCTAAGACTATTCTTGTGGAATTTGCAAATTGATATTTGGAAGCCCATAGAGGGCTATGGTGAAAAGGAAATATCTTTCGTTAAAAACTGTAAAGAATCTTTCTATGAAACTGCTATGTGTTCTGTTAATTCATCTCAAAGAGTTACAACTTTCCCCTCAAGATGCCTTCAGCTAAGGCTCCTCTTGTGTAATTTGCAAAATGATATTTGGAAGCCCATAGAGGTCTACTGTGAAAATGGAAATATCCTCAGAAAAAAACCGAAAAGAAGTTTTGTGAGAAACTGCTTTGTGTTCTGTTAGTTCATCTCACAGAGTTACAGCTTTCTTCTCAAGAAGCCTTTCGGTAAGACTGTTCTTGTGAAATTTGCAAAGAGATAGTTGGAAGCCCATAGAGGGCTACGGTGAAAAAGGAAATATCCTAAGATAAAAACTGAAAAGAAGCTTTCTGAGAAACTGCTTTGTGTTCTGTTAATGCAACTCACAGTGATACAGCTTTCCCCTCAAGAATCCTTTCGCTAAGGCTGTTTTTTTGGAATTTTCAAAGTGATATTTGGAACCCCTAGAGGGCTATGTTGAAAAACGAAATATCTTCAGTTAAAAACTGAAAAGAAGCTTCTGAGAAACTGCTTTGTGTTCTGTTAATTCATATCGAAGAGTTAGAGTTTCCCCTCAAGAAGCCTTTCGCTAAGACTGTTCTTGTTGAATTTGCAAAGTGATATTTGGAAGACCATACAGAGCTATTCTGAAAAAGGAAATATCCTAAGAAAAATACCGAAAAGAAGTTTTCTGAGAAACTGCTTCGTGTTCTGTTAATTCATCTCAAATAGTTACAGATTTTCCCACAAGAAGATTTTCTCAAAGAGTGTTTTTGTGGAATTTGCAAAGTGATATTTGGAAGCCCCTAGAAGTCTAAGGTGAAAAAGGAAATATCATCCGCTAAAAACTAGAAAGAAGATTTCTGAGAAACTGCTCTGTGTTCTGTTAATTCATCTCACAGAGTTACATCTTTCCCTTCAAGAAGCCTTTCGCTAAGGCTGTTCTTGTGGAATTGGCAAAGGGATATTTGGAAGCCCATAGAGGGCTATGGTGAAAAAGGAAATATCTTCCGTTCAAAACTGGAAAGAAGCTTTCTGAGAAACTGCTCTGTGTTCTGTTAAGTCAACTCACAGAGTTACAGATTTCCCTTCAAGAAGCCTTTCGCGAAGGCTGTTCTTGTGGAATTTGCAAAGTGATATATGGAATCCCATAGATAGCTATGGGGAAAACGGAAATATCTTCCGTTATAAACTGTAAAGAAGCTTTCTGAAAAACTGCTTTGTGTTCTGATAATTCATCTCACAGAGTTACAGCTTTCCCTGAAAGAAGCCTTTCGCTAAGACTGTTCTTGTGGAATTTGCAAAGTGATATTTGGAAGACTCTAGAGGGTTAGGGTGAAAAAGGAAATATTTTCCGTTAAAAACTGGAAAGAAGATTTCTGAGAATCAGCTTTGTTTTCTGTTAATTCATCTGAAAGTGTTACAGCTGTCCCCTACAGAAACCTTTCGCTAAGACTGTTCTTGTGGAATTTGCAAAGTGATATTTGGAAGACCTTAGAAGACTATGGTGAAAAAGTAATTTTCCTAAGATAAAAACTGAAAAGAAGCTTTCTGAGAAACTGTTTTGTGTTCTGTTAATTCATCTCACAGAGTTACAGCTTTCTCCTCAAGAAGCCTTTCGCTAAGAATGTTCTTCTGGAATTTGCAAAGTGAAATTTGGAAGCCCATTGAGGGCTATGATGAAAAAGGAAATTTCTTCCGTTAAAAACCGAAAAGAAGCTTTGTGAGACACTGATTTGTTTTTTGTTAGTTCATCTCACAGAATTACAGCTTTGCTCCCCGCTCCCCAGAAGCCTTTCGCTAAGACTGTTCTTGTGGAATTTGCAAAGTGATCTTAGAAGTCCATAGAGGGCTATGGTGAAAAAGGAAATAACTTACGTTAAAAATTGGAAAGAAGCTTTCTGAGAAACTGACGTGTGTTCTGTTAAAACATCTCACCGAGTTACAGCTTTCACCTCAAGAAGTCTTTCGCTAAGACTGTTCTTGTTGGATTTCTGAGAAACTGCTTTGTGTTCTGTTAATTCAACTCACAGATTTACAGCTTTCCCCTCAAGAACCCTTTGGCTAAGTCTATTGTTGTGGAAATTTCTAAGTGATATTTGGTTGCCTGTAGACGGCTTTGGTGAAAAAGGAAATATCCTCAGTTAAAAACAGAAGAAAAGATTTCTGAGAAACTTCTTTGTGATCTGTTAATTCATCTCACAGAGTTACAGCTTTTCCCTCAAGAAGCCTTCCGCTAAGACTGTCCTTGTGGTATTTACAAAGTGATATTTGGAAGCCCACAGAGGGCAATGGTGAAAATGGAAATATCATTAGATAAAAAAAGAAACGTAGCTTTCTGTGAAACTGCTTTGTGTTCTCTTGATTCATCTCACAGAGTTAGAGCTTTCCCCTCAAGAAGCCTTTCACTAAGACTGTTCTTGTGGAATTTTCAAAGAATTATTTGGAAGCCCGTAGAGGGCTATGGTGAAAAAGGAAATATCTTGCGTTAAAAACTGGAACGAAGAATTCTGAGAAACTGCCGTGTGTTGTGTTAATACATCTCACCGAGTTAAAGCTTTCACTTCAAGAAGCCTTTCGCTAAGAATGTTCTTGTGGAAATTGCAAAGTGATATTTGGATGCCCATAGAGAGCTATGATGAAAGAAGAAATATCCTTAGAAAAAAAACTGAAAAGAAGCTTTCTAAGAAACTGCTTTGTGTTCTGTTAATTCATTTCACACAGTTACAGCTTTCCCCTCAAGAAGCCGTTCACTAGGACTGTTCTGGTGAAATTTGCAAAGTGATATTTGGAAGTCCAAAGAGGGCTATGGTGAAAAAAGAAATATCTTCGGTTAAAAACTGGAAAGAGGCATTCTGGGAAACTGCCGTGTGTTCTGTTAATATATCTCACCGAGTTACAGCTTTCACCTCAAGAAGCCTTTCGGTAAGACTGTTCTTGTGGGATTTGCAAAGTGATATTTGGAAGCCCATAGAGGGCTATGGTGAAAAAGGAAATAAGATCACTTAAAAACCGGAAAGAAGCTTTCGGAGAAACTGCTTTGTGTTCTGTTAATTCATCTCACAGAGTTACAGCTGTCCCCTCAAAGCCTTTCGCTAAGACTGTTCTTGTGGAATTTGCAAAATTATATTTGGAAGCCCATAGACGGGTATGGTGAAAAACGAAATATCTTCAGTTAAAAACTGGAAAGAAACTTTCTGAGAAACTGCTTTGTGTTATGTTAATTCATCTCAGACAGTTACAGCTTTCCCCTCAAGAAGCCTTTCGCTAAGACTGTTCTTGTGGAAATTGCAAAGTGATATTTGGAAGCCCATAGAGGGCTATGGTGAAAAAGGAAATGTCTTCCGTTAAAAACTGGAAAGAAGATTTCTGAGAAACTGCCTTGTGATCTGTTAATTCAACTCACAGAGTTACAGCTTTCCCCTCAATAAGCCTTTCACTAAAGCTGTTGTTGTGAAATTCGCAAAGTGATATTTGGAACCCCTAGAGGGCTATGGTGAAAAAGGAAATATCTTCAGTTAAAATCTGAAAGGAAGCTTTCTGAGAAACTGCTTTGTGTTCTGTTAATTCATCTCAAAGAGTTACAGCTTTCCCCTCAACAAGCCTTTCGCTAAGACTGTTCTTGTGGAATTTGCAAAGTGATATTTGGAAGCCCTTAGAGGGCTGTGGTGAAAATGGAAATATCCTATGATAAAAACAGAAAAGAAGTTTTCTGAGAAACTGCTCTGTGTTCTGTTAGTTCATCTCACAGAGTTACAGCTATCCCCTCAGGAAGTCGTTCACAAAGACTGTTTTTATGGAATTTGCAAAGTGATATTTGGAAGCCCATAGAGGGCTATGGTGAAAATGGAAATAACTTCCGTTTAAAACTGGAAAGAAGCTTTCTGAGAAACTGCCGTGTGTTCTGTTAATACATCGGACAGAATTACAACTTTTCCCAAAGGAAACATTTCGCTAAGACAGTTCTTGTGGGATTTGCAAAGTGATATTTGGAAGTGCATAGAGCGCTACGGTGAGAAAGGAAATATCTTCAGTTAAAACTGGAAAGAAGCTTTCTGTGAAACTGCTTTGTGTTCTGTTAATTCATCTCACACAGTTACAGCTTTTCCCTCAAGAAGCCTGTCGCTAAGACTGTTCTTGTGGAATTTACAAATTGATATTTGTAAGCCCATAGGTGTTCATGGTGGAAAACGAAATAACTTCCGTTAAAAACTGGAAAGAACCTTTCTGAGAAACTGCTTTGTGTTTTGTTAACTCATCTCACAGAGTTACAGCTTTCCCCTCAAGAAGCCTTTCGCTAAGACTGTTCTTGTGGAATTTGAAAAGTGATATTTGGAAGTCCATAGAAGACTTGGGTGAAAAAGGAAATATCTTCCGTTAAAAACTGGGAAGAAGCTTTCTAAGAAACTGCTTTGTGTTCTGTTAATTCATCTCAAAGAGTTACAGCTTTCCCCTTAAGAAGCCTTTCGCTAAGACTGTTCTGTTGGAATTTGCAAAGTGACATTTGGAAGCCCTTAGAGGGTTATGGTGAAAATGGAAATATCTTCCGTTGAAAACTAGAAAGAAGCTTTCTGAGAAACTGCTTTGTGTTCTGTTAATTCATCTCACCGAGTTACAGCATTGCCCTCCAGAAGCCTTTCACTAAGACTGTTCTTCTGGAATTTGCAAAGGGATATTTGGAAGCCGATGCAGGGCTGTGGTGAAAAAGGAAATATCCTAAGATAAAAACTAAAAAGAAGCTTTCTGAGAAACTGCTTTGTATTTTGAAAATTCAACTCACAGAGTTACAGCTTTACCCTTAAGAAACCTTTCGCTAAGGCTGTTGTTGTGTAATTTGCAAAGTGATATTTGGAAGCCCATAGAGAGCAATGGTGAAAAAGGAAATAACTTCAGTTAAAAACTTTAAAGAAGCTTTCTGAGAAACTGCTTTGTGTTCTGTTAATTCATCACACAAAGTTTCAGCTTTTCCTCAAGATCCCTTCGGCAAAGACTGTTCTTGTGGAATTTGCAAAGTGATATTTGGAAGTCCGTAGAGGGCTATGATGAAAATGGAAATATCCTAAGATAAAAACCGAAAAGAAGCTTTCTGAGAAACTGCTTTGTGTTCTGTTAGTTCATCTGACAGAGTTACAGCTTACTCCTCAAGAATTCGTTCACTGAGACTATTCTTGTGAAATTTGCAAAGTGATATTTGGAAGCCCATAGAGGGCAATGGTGAAAAAGGAAATATCTTCCGTTAAAAACTGGAAAGAAACATTCTGAGAAACTGCCGTGTGTACTGTAAATATATCTCTCCGAGTTACAGCTTTCCCCTCAAGAGGCCTTTCGCTACCACAGTTCTGTGGGATTTGCAAAGTAATATTTTGAAGCCCATAAAGGTCTATGGTGAAAAAGGTATATTTTCAGTTAAAAACTGGAAAGAAGCTTTCTGAGGAACTGCTTTGTGTTCTGTTAATTCATCTCACAGAGTTACATCTTTCCCTTCAAGAAGCCTTTCGCTAAGGCTGTTCTTGTGGAATTGGCAAAGGGATATTTGGAAGCCCATAGAGGGCTATGGTGAAAAAGGAAATATCTTCCGTTCAAAACTGGAAAGAAGCGTTCTGAGAAACTGCTTTGTTTTCTGTTATTTCATCTCACAGAGTTACAGCTTTTCCCTCAAGAAGGCTTTCGCTAAGACTGTTCTTGTGGAATTTGCAAAGTGACATTTGGAAGCCCATAGAGGGCTATGGAGAAAAAGGAAATATCTTCAGTTAAAGACTGGAAAGAAGGTTTCTGAGAAACTGCTTTGTGGTCTCTTAATTCATCTCACAGAGTTACAGCTTTCCCCTCAGGAAGCCTTTCGCTATGACTGTTCTTGTGGAATTTTCAAAGTGATATTTGGAAACCGATAGATGGCTATGGTAAAAAAGGATATTTCTTCAGTTAAAAACGGAAAATAGGCTTTCAGAGAAACTGGTTTGTGATATGTGACTTCCACTCACTGAGTTACTGCTGTGTTTCGTAGAGCTGTTTTCTAGCCTTATTACTGTGGAATCTGAGAACTGTTATTTCGAATTCCTTTGAAGACCATAGGGATAAAGGAAATATCGACCGCTGAAAGTGAGAAAGAAGCTTTCTGAGAAACTTCTTTGTGTTCTGTGAATTCATCTCACAGAGTTACAGCTTTCCCTTCAATAAGCCTTTTGCTGAGACTGTTCTTCTGGTATTTGCAAAGAGATATTTGGAATCCCATAGAGGGCTGTGTTGAAAAGGAAATATCTTCAGTTGAAAACTGGAAAGAAGCTTTCTGAGAAACTGTTTTATGGTCTGTTAATTCATCTCACAGAGTTACAGCTCTCCCCTCAGGAAGCCTTTCGTTAAGACTGTTTTTGTGGAATTTGCAAAATGATATTTGAAAGCCCATAGATGGCTATGGTTAAAAAGGAAATATCCTAACATAAAAACTGATAAGAAGCTTTGTGAGAAACTGCTTTGTTCTGTTAATTCACCTCACTGAGTTACAGTTTGCCCTAAAGAAGTCGTTCACTAAGACTTTTCTTGTGGAATATGCAAAGTGATATTTGCAACCCCTTAAAGGGCTACGGTGAAAAAGGAAATATCTTCAGTTAAAAACTGGAAAGAAGCTTTCTGAGAATCTGCTTTGTGTTCTGTTAATTCATCTCACAGAGTTACAGATTTCCTCTAAAGAAGCCATTCACGAAGAGTGTTCTTGTGGAATTTGCAAAGTGTGATTTGGAAGCCCATTGAGGGCTATGGTGAAAATGGAAATATCTCCTGATAAAAATTGGAAAGAAGCTTTCTGAGAAATTGCTTTGTGTTCTTTGAATTCATCTAACAGATTTACAGCTTTCCCCTAATGAAGCCGTTTACTAAGACAGTTCTTGTGGAATTTGAAATGTGATACTTAGAAGCCCATAGAGGTCTATGGTGAAAAAGGAACTATCCTAAGATAAAAACTGAATAGAAGCATTCTGAGAAACTTCTTTTTGTTCTGTTAATTGATCTACCGAGTTACAGCTTTCCCCTCAAGAAGCTGTTCACGAAGACTGTTCTTGGAGAATTTGCAAAGTGATATTTGGAAGCCCAAAAAGGGCTATGGTGGAAAAGGAAATATCCTAAGATAAAAACTAAAAAGAAGCTTTCTGAGAAACTGCTTTGTGTTCTGTTAACTCATCTCACAGCGTGGCAGCTTTACCCTCAAGAATCCGTTCACTAATACTGTTCTTGAGGAATTTGCAAAGTGATATTTGGAAGCCCATAGTGGGCTACGGTTAAAAAGGAAATATTTTCTGTAAAAAACTGTAAAGAAACTTTCTGAAAAACTGCTTGTGTTCTGTTAATTCATCTCACTGAGTTACAGCTTTCCCCTCAAGAAGCCTTTCCTAAGACCGTTCTTGTGGAATTTACAAAGTGATATTTGGAAGCCAGAGAGGTCTAAGGTGAAAAATGAACTGTCCTCAGATAAAAACTTAAAAGAAGCTTTCTGAGAAACTACTTTGGGTTCTGTTAATTCATCTCACATGGTTAAAGCTTTCCCCTCAAGAAGCCTTTCACTAAGACTGTTCTTGTGGAATTTTCAAAGTGATATTTCGAAGCACACAGAGGGCTATGGTGAAAAAGGAAATGTCCTCAGATAGAAATTGGAAAGAAGCTTTCTGAGAAATTGCTTTGTGTTCTGTTAATTCATCCCACAGAGTTACAGCTTTCCCCTCAAGAAGTCGTTCACTAAGAGTGTTCTTGGAGAATTTGCAAAGTGATATTTGAAAGCCAGTAGAAGTCTATGGTGAAAAAGGAAACATGTCTCAGTTAAAAACTGGAAAGAAACTTTGTGAGAAACTGCTCTGTGTTCTGTAAATTCATCACACACAGTTACAGCTTTCCCCTCAGGAAGCCTTTCGCAAAGACTGTTCTTGGGAATTTGCAAAGTGATATTTGGAAGCCCTTAGAGGTCTAAGGTGAAAAAGGAAATATCGTCTGTTGAAAACTGGAAAGAAGCTTTCAGAGAAACTGCTTTGTGTTCTGTTAATTCATCTCACAGAGTTACAGCTTTCCCTTCAAGAAGCCGTTCACTAAGAATGTTCTTGTGGAATTTGCAAAGTGATATTTGGAAGTCCTTAGAGGGCTAAGGTGAAAAAGGAAATATCTTCAGTTAAAAAACTGGAAAGAAGCTTTCTGAGAGACTGCTTTGTGTACTGTTAATTCATCTCATAGAGTTACAGCTTTCCCCTCAAGAAGCCTTTCGCTAAGACACTTCTTGTGGAATTTGCCAAGTGATATTTGGAAGCCCATTTTGGGCTATGGTGAAAAAGGAAACATTCTAACATAAAAACTAGAAAGAAGCTTTTGAGAAACTGCTTTGTGTTCTGTTAATTCATCTTACAGAATTACAGCATTCCCCTCAAAAAGCCTTTCGCTAAGACTGTTCTTGTGGAATTTGCAAAGTGATATTTGGAAGCCCATAGAGAGCTAAGGAGAAAAAGGATGTATCTTCCCATAAAAACTGAAAAGAACCTTTCTGAGAAACTGCTTTGTGATATGTGACTGCCACTCACTGAGTTACAGCTGTATTTCGTAGAGCTGTGTGCTAGCCTTATTTCTGTGGAATCTGAGGACTGTTATTTCGAATCCCTTTGAAGACTATTGGGATAAAGGAAATATCCGCTGTTAAAAGTGAGAAAGAAGCTTTCTGAGAAACTTCTTTGTGATCTGTGAATTCATGTCACAGAGTTACAGCTTTCTCCTCAAGAAGTTTTTCGCTAACACTTTTCTTGGGGAATTTGCAAAGTGATATTTGGAAGCCCATAGAGGGCTTTGGTGAAAAATTGAATATCCTAAGATAAAAACTGAAAAGAAGCTTTCTGAGAAACTGCTTTGGGTTCTATTAATTCATCTCACTGTGTGACAGCTTTCCCCTCAAGAAGCCATTCCCTAAGACTGCTTTTGTGTAATTTGCAACGTGATATTTGGAAGCCCACAGATGGCTACGGTGAAAAAGGAAATATCTTCAGCTATAAACTGGAAAGCAGCTTTCTGAGAAACTGTTTTGTGTTCTGTTAATATATCTCACAAAGTTACAGCTTTCCCGTCAAGAAGCCTTTCGCTAAGACTGTTCTTGTGGAATTTGCAAAGTGATATTTGGAAGCCCATAGAGGTCTACGATGAAAAAGGAAATATCTTCAATTAAAATCTGCAAAGAAGCTTTCTGAGAAACTGGTTTGTGTTCTGATAATTCCTCTCAAAGTGTTAGAGCTTTACCCTCAAGAAGACTTTTGTTAACATTGTTTTATGTAATTTTCAAAGTGATGTTTGAAGCCCAAATAGGGCTATGGTGAAAAGGGCAATATCCTAAGATAAAAAGTGGAAAGAAGCTTTCTGAGAAACTCCTTTGTGTTCTGTTGATTCATCTCAAAGAGTTACAGCTTTCCCCTCAGCAAGCCGTTCGCTAAGACGTTTCTTGTGGAATTTGCAACGTGATATTTGTAAGCCCATAGAGGGCTAATGTGAAAAAGGAGATATCCTACGATAAATACTGAAAAGACGTTTGCTGAGAAACTGCTCTGTGTTTTGTTAATTCATGTCAACGACTTACAGCTTTACCCTCAAGAAGACTTTTGTTAAGACTGTTCTTGTTTAATTTTCAAAGTGATATTTTTAAGCCTATATAGGGCTACGGTGAAAAAGGAAATATCCTAACATAAAAACTGGAAAGAATCTTTCTGAGAAAACGCTTTGTGTTCTGTTAATACATCTCACAGAGCTACAGCTTTTCCCTCAAGAAGCCTTTCGCTAAGACTGTTCTTGTTTAATTTGCAAAGTCATAATTTTAAGCCCATAGATGGTTATGGTGAAATAGGAAATATCTTCAGTTAAAAATTGGAAAGAGGCTTTCTTAGAAACTGCTTTGTCATCTGTTAATTCATTTCAAAGAGTTACAGCTTTCCCCTCAAGAATCCTTTCGATAAGAGTGTTCTTCTGGAATTTGCAAAGTGATATTTGGAAGCCCTTAGAGGGCTATGCTGAAAAAAGATATATCTTCAGTTAAAAACTGAAAAGAAGGTTTCTGAACTGCTTTTTGATATATGACTTCCACTCACTGAGTTACAGCTGTATTTCTTAGAGCTGTTTGCTAGCCTAATTTCTGTGGAATCTGAGAACTGTTATTTCGGATCCCTTTGAAGACTGTAGGGCCAAAGGAAATATCCGTCGCTAAAAGTTAGAAAGAAGCTTTCTGAGAAACTTCTTCGTGACCTGCGAATTCATTTCACAGAGTTACAGCTTTCCTCTCAAGAAGCCTTTCGCTAAGATTATTCTTGCGCAATTTGAAAAATGATATTTGGAAGCCAATAGACGGCTATGGTGAAAACAAAATATCCTCAGATAAAAACTGGAAGGAAGCTTTCTGAGAAACTGCTTTGTGTTCTTTTAATTCATCTCACAGACTTACAGCTTTCCCCTCAAGAAGTCTTTCGCTAAGATTGTTCTTGTAGAATTCGCAAAGTGATATTTGGAAGCCCATAGAGGGCTATGGTGAAAAAGGATATATCTTCAGATAAAAACTGTAAAGAAAATTCCTGAGAAACTGCTTTGTGTTCTGTTAATTCACCTAACAGAGTTACAGCTTTCCCCTCTGGAAGCCTTTCGCTAAGACTGTTCTTGTTGTATTTTCAAAGTGATATTTTGAAGCCCATAGAGGGCTACGGTGAAAAAGGATATAGCTTCAGTTAAAAACTGAAAGAGGCTTTCTGAGAAACGGTTTAGTATTATGTGACTTCCACTCACTGAGTTACAGCTGTATTTCCTAGAGCTGTTTTATAGCCTTATTTCTATGGAATCGGAGAACAGTTATGTTGGATCCCTTTGAAGACTATAGGGCCAAAGGAAATATCTGCCACTAAAATTGAGAAAGAAGATTTCTGAGAAACTGCTCTGAGATCTGTGAATTCATCTCACAGAGTTACAGCATTCCACTCCAGAAGCCTTTCGCTAGGACTGTTCTTTTTGAATTTGCAAAGTGATATTTGGAAGCCCATAGACGGCTGTGGTGAAAAAAGAAATATCTTCAGTTAAAAAATGGAAAGAAGCTTTCTAAGAAACTGCTTTGTGTTCTGTTAATTCATCTCAAAGAGTTACAGCTTTACCCTCAAAAAGACTTTTGCTAAGACTCTTCTTGTGTAATACTCATAGTGATATTTGTAAGCTCTTATAGGGCTATGGTGAAGAAGGAAATATCCTAAGATAAAAGCTGAAAAGAAGCTTTCTGAGAAACTGTTTTGTGTTCTGTTAATTCACCTCACAGAGTTACAGCTTTCCCCTTAAGAAGCCTTTCGGTAAGACTGTTCTTGTTGAATTTGCAGAGTGGTATTTGTGAGCCCATAGAGGGCTATGGTGAAAAAGGAAATATCCTAAGATAAAAACTGAAAAGAATTTTCTGAGAAACTGCTTTGTGATATGTGACTTCCACTCACTGAGTGAGAGCTATATGTCGTAGAGCTGTTTGCTAACCTTATTTCTGTGGAATCTGAGAAGGGATAATTCGGTTCCCTTTGAAGACCATAGGCCCAAAGGAAATATCCGCCATAAAAGTGAGAAAGAAGCTTTCTGAGAAACAGCTTTCTGATCTGTGAATTCATCCCACAGAGTTACAGCTTTCCCCTGAGGAAGCCTTTCGCTATGACTGTTCTTGTGGAATTTGCAAAGTGACATTTCGAAAGCCATGGAGAGCAATGGTGAAAAAGGAAATATCTTCAGTTAAAAACTGGAAAGAAGCTTTCTGAGACACAGCGTTGTGTTCTGTTAATTCATCTCACAAAGTTACAGCTTTCCCCTAACGAAGCCTTTCCCTAAGACTGTTCTTGTCCAATTTGGGAAGTGATATTTAGAAGCCTACAGAGGTCTACGGTGAAAAAGGAAATAGCCTAAGATAAAAACCGAAAATAAGCTTTCTGAATAACTGCTTTGTGTTCTCTTAATTCATCTCAGAGTTACAGCTTTCCTCTCAAGAAGCCTTTCGCTAAGACTGTTCTTGTGCAATTTAGAACGTGATATTTAGAAGCCTATAGAGGGCTATGGTGAAAAAGGAAATATCCTCCATTAAAAACTGGAAAGAAGCTTTCTGAGAAACTGCTTTGCGTTCTGTTAATTCATCTCACAGAGTTACAGCTTTCCCCTCAAGAAGCCTTTCGCTAAGACTGTTCTTGTGGGATTTGCAAAGTGATATTTGGAAGCCCAGAGAGGGCTATGGTGAAAAAGGAATTCTCTTCCGTTAAAAACTGGAAAGAAGCTTTCTGAGAAACTGCTTTGTGTTCTGTTAATTCATTTCACATACTTACAGCTTTTTCCTCAAGAAGCCATTCGCTAAGACTGTTCTTGTGGAATTTTCAAAGTGATATTTGGAAGCCCATAGAGGGCTTTGGTGAAAAAGGAAATATCATCCGTTAAAAACTGGAAAGAAGCTTTCTGAGAAACTGCTTTTTGTTCTGTTAATTCATCTCACAGAGTTACAGCTTACCCCTCAAGGAGAACTTTACTAAGTCTGTTCTTGTGGAATTTGCAAAGTGATATTTAGAAGCCCATATAGGGCTATGGTTAAAAAGGAAATATCTTCAGTTGAAAACTGGAAAGAAGCTCTCTGAGAAACTGTTTTGTGTTCTGTTAATTCATCTCACAGAGTTACAGCTTTCCCCTCAAGAAGTCTTTCGCTAGGACTGTTCTTGTGTCATTTGGAAAGTGGTATTTAGAAGGCCATAGAAGGCTATGGTGAATAAGGAAATATCTTCTGTTATAAAATGGAAAGAAGCTTTCTGAGAAAGGGCTTTATGTCCTGTTAATTCATCTCACAGAGGTACAGCTTTCTCCTCAACAAGACTTTCGCTAAGACTGTTCTTGTGGAATTTGCACAGTGATATTTGGAAGCTGATAGAGGGCTGTGGTAAAAAATGAAATATCTTCATTTAAAAACTGGAAAGAAGCTTTCTGAGAAACTGCTTTGTGTACTATTAATTTATCTCATAGAGTTACAGCTTTCCCTTCAAGAATCCTTTCGCTAAGACTGTTCTTGTGGAATTTGGAAAGTGATATTTAGAAACCTTAGAGGGTTATGGTGAAAAAGGAAATAACTTCCATTAAAAATCGGAAAGAAGCTTTCTGAGAAACTGCTTTGTGTTCTGTTATTTCATCTCACAGAGTTACAGCTTTCCCCTCGAGAAGCCATTCATTAAGAATCTTCTTGTGGAATATACAAAGTGATATTTGGAAGAAAATAGAGGGCTTTGTTGAAAAAGGAAATAGCCTATGATAAAAACCGAAAAGAAACTTTCTGAGAAACTGCATTGTGTTCTCTTAATTCATCTCACGGAGATATAGCTTTCCCCTCAAGAAGTCGATCACTAAGACGGTTTTTGGGAGTTTGCAAAGTGATATTTGGAAGTTCATAGAGGGCTATGGGGAAAAAGGAAATATCTTCAGTTAAAAACTGGATAGAAGCTTTCTGAGAAACTGATTTGTGTTCTGTTAATTCATCTCACAGAGTTACAGCTTTCCCCTTAAGAAGCCTTTCCCTAAGGCTCTTCCTGTGGAATTTGGAAAGTTATATTTAGAAGCCCATAGAGGTCTATGGTGAAAAAGGAAATAGCCTGAGATAAAAACTGAAAATAAGCTTTCAGAGAAACCGCTTTATGTTCTGTTAATTCATCTCACAGAGTTACAGCTTGACCCTCAAGAAACCTTTCGCTAAGACTGTTCTTGTGGAATTTGCAAAGTGATATTTGGAAGCCCATAGAGGTCTATGGTGAAAAAGGAAATATCCTAACATAAAAACTGAAAAGAAGCTTTCTGAGAAACTGCTTTGCGTTCGGTTAATTCATTTCACAGAGTTACAGATTTCCCCTCAAGAAGCCCTTTACTAAGGCTGTTCTTGTGGAATTTGCAAAGTGGTATTTGGAAGCCCATCGAGGGCTATGGTGGAAAAGGAAATATCTTCAGTTAAAAACTGGAAAGAGGCTTTCTGAGAAACTGCTTTGTGTTCTGTTAATTCATCTCACAGAGTTACAGCTTTCCCCTCAAGAAGCCTTTCACTAAAACTGTTCTTGTGGAATTTGCAAAGTGATATTTCGAAGTCCTTAGAGGGCTAAGGTGTAAAAGGTAATATCTTTAGTTAAAAACTCGAAAGAAGCTTTATGATTACAGCTTTTCCCTCAAGAAGCCTTTCGCTAAGACTGCTCTTGTGGAATTTGCAAAGTGATATTTGGAAGCCCATAGAGGGCTACGGTGAAAAAGGAAATATCTTCAGTTAAAAACTGGAAAGGAGCTTTCTGAGAAACTGCTTTGTGTTCTGTTAATTCATCTCACAGAGTTACAGCTTTCCCCTCAAGAAGCCTTTTGATAAGACTGTTCTTGTGGAATATTTAAAGTGATATTTGGAAGCCCATAGAGGGCTTTGGTGAAAAAGGAAATATCTTCCGTTAAAAACTGGAAAGAAACTTTCTGAGAAACTGCTTTGTGTTCTGTTAATTCATCTCACAGAGTTACAGCTTTCCCCTCAAGAAGACCTTTACTAAGTCTGTTCTTGTGGAATTTGCAAAGTGATATTTGGAAGCCCATATAGGGCTATGGTTAAAAAGGAAATATCTTCAGTTGAAAACTGGAAAGAAGCTTTCTGAGAAACTGCTTTGTGTTCTGTTAACTCATCTCACAGAGTTACAGCTTTCCCCTCAAGAAGCCTTTCGCTAGGACTGTTCTTGTGGAATTTTAAAAGTGATATTTCGAAGCCCATGGGGGCTATGGTGAAAAAGGAAATATCTTTCGTTAAAAACTGGAAACAAGATTTCTGAGAAACTGCTTTGTGTTCTGTTAATTCATCTCACAGAGTTACAGCTTTCCCCTCAAGAAGCCGTTCACTAAGACTGTTCTTGTGAAATTTGCAAAGTGATATTCGGAAACCCATAGAGGGCTATGGTGAAAAAGGAAATATCTTCCGTTTAAAACCAGAGACACATAAAGCCACAAAGATGGGGAAAAAGCAGGGCAGAAAAGGTGGAATTTCAAAAAATAAGAGCGCATCTCCTCCGGCAAAGGAGCGCAGCTCATCGCCAGCAATGGATCAAAGCTGGACGGAGAATGACTTTGACGAGATGATAGAAGAAGGCTTCAGTCCATCAAACTTCTCAGAGCTAAAGGAGGAATTACGTACCCAGCGCAAAGAAACTAAAAGTCTTTTAAAATTTGGAAGTATTGATGGCTAGAATAATTAATGCAGAGAAGGTCATAAACGAAATGAAAGAGATGAAAACCATGACACGAGAAATATGTGACAAATGCACAAGCTTCAGGAACCGACTCGATCAACTGGAAGAAAGAGTATCAGCGATTAAGGGTCAAATGAACGAAATGAAGCGAGAAGAGGAATCAAAAGAAAAAAGAAGAAATAGAAATGAACAAAGCCTGCAAGAAGTATGGGATTATGTAAAAAGACCAAATCTACGTCTGATTGGGGTGCCTGAAAGTGAGGGGGAAAATGGAACCAAGTTGGAAAACACTCTTCAGTATATCATCCAGGAGAACTTCTCCAACCTAGTAGGGCAGGCCAACATTCAAATCCAGGAAATACAGAGAACACCACAAAGATACTCCTCGAGAAGAGCAACTCCAAGACACATAATTGCCAGATTCACCAAAGTTGAAATGAACAAAAAATCTTAAGGGCAGCCAGAGAGAAAGGTCGGGTTACCCACAAACGGAAGTCCATCAGACTAACAGCAGATCTCTCGGCAGAAACTCTACAAGGCAGAAGAGAGTGGGGGCCAATATTCAACATTCTTAAAGAAAAGAATTTTCAACCCAGAATTTCATATCCAGCCAAACTAAGTTTCATAAGTGAAGGAGAAATAAAATCCTTTACAGATAAGCAAATGCTTAGAGATTTTGTCACCACTAGGCCTGCCTTACAAGAGACCCTGAAGGAAGCACTAAACATGGAAAGGAACAACCGGTACCAGCCATTGCAAAAACATGCCAAAATGTAAAGACCATCAAGGCTAGGAAGAAACTGCATCAACTAACGAGCAAAATAACCAGCTAATATCATAATGGTAGGATCAAGTTCACACGTAACAATATTAACCTTAAATGTAAATGGACTAAATGCTCCAATTAAAAGACACAGACTGGCAAACTGGATAAAGAGTCAAGACCCATCAATCTGCTGTATTCAGGAGACCCATCTCACACGCAGAGACAAACATAGGCTCAAAATAAAGGGATGGAGGAAGATTTACCAAGCAAATGGAGAACAAAAAAAAAGCAGGGGTTGCAATACTAGTCTCTGATTAAACAGACTTTAAACCATCAAAGATCAAAAGAGACAAAGAAGGCCATTACATAATGGTAAAGGGATCAATTCAACAGGAAGAGCTAACTATCCTAAATATATATGCACCCAATACAGGAGCACCCAGATTCATAAAGCAAGTCCTTAGAGACTTACAAAGAGACTTAGACTCCCATACAATAATAATGGGAGACTTCAACACTCCACTGTCAACATTAGACAGATCAACGAGACAGAAAATTAACAAGGATATCCAGGAATTGAACTCATCTCTGCAGCAAGCAGACCTAATAGACATCTATAGAACTCTCCAACCCAAATCAACAGAATATACATTCTTCTCAGCACCACATCGCACTTATTCCAAAATTGACCACATAGTTGGAAGTAAAGCACTCCTCAGTAAATGTACAAGAACAGAAATGGTAACAAACTGTCTCTCAGACCACATTGCAATCAAACTAGAACTCAGGACTAAGAAACTCAATCAAAACCGCTCAACTACATGGAAACTGAACAACCTGCTCCTGAATGACTACTGGGTACATGACGAAATGAAGGCAGAAATAAAGATGTTCTTTGAAACCAATGAGAACAAAGATACAACATACCAGAATCTCTGGGACACATTTAAAGCAGTGTGTAGAGGGAAATTTATAGCACTAAATGCCCACAAGAGAAAGCAGGAAAGATCTAAAATTGACACTCTAACATCACAATTAAAAGAACTAGAGAAGCAAGAGCAAACTCATTCAAAAGCTAGCAGAAGGCAAGAAATAACTAAGATCAGAGCAGAACTGAAGGAGATAGAGACACAAAAAACCCTCCAAAAAATCAATGAATCCAGGAGTTGGTTTTTTGAAAAGATCAACAAAATTGACAGACCGCTAGCAAGAGTAATAAAGAAGAAAAGGGAGAAGAATCAAATAGACGCAATAAAAAATGATAAAGGGGATATCACCACCGACTCCACAGAAATACAAACTACCATCAGAGAATACTATAAACACCTCTACGCAAATAATCTAGAAAATCTAGAAGAAATGGATAATTTCCTGGACACTTACACTCTTCCAAGACTAAACCAGGAAGAAGATGAATCCCTGAATAGACCAATAGCAGGCTCTGAAATTGAGGCAATAATTAATAGCCTACCAACGAAAAAGAGTCCAGGATCAGATGGATTCACAGCTGAATTATACCAGAGGTACAAGGAGGAGCTGGTACCATTCCTTCTGAAACTATTCCAATCAATAGAAAAACAGGGAATCCTCCCTAACTCATCTTATGAGGCCAACATCATCCTGATACCAAAGCCTGGCAGAGACACACAAAAAAAGAGAATTTTAGACCAATATCCCTGATGAACATCGATGCAAAAATCCTCAATAAAATACTGGCAAACCGTATTCAACAGCACATCAAAAAGCTTATCCACCATGATCAAGTGGGCTTTATCCCTGGGATGCAAGGCTGGTTCAACATTCGCAAATCAATAAACATAATCCAGCATATAAACAGAACCAACGACAAGAACCACATCATTATCTCAATCGATGCAGAAAAGGCTTTTGACAAAATTCAACAGCCCTTCATGCTAAAAACGCTCAATAAATTCGGTATTGATGGAACGTACCTCAAAATCATAAGAGCTATTTATGACAAACCCACAGCCAATATCATACTGAATGGGCAAAACCTGGAAAAATTCCCTTTGAAAACTGGCACAAGACAGGGATGCCCTCTCTCACCACTCCTATTCAACATAGTGTTGGAAGTCCTGGCTAGGGCAATCAGGCAAGAGAAAGAAATCAAGGGGATTCAGTTAGGAAAAGAAGAAGTCAAATTGTCCCTCTTTGCAGATGACATGATTGTATATTTAGAAAATCCTATTGTCTCAGCCCGAAATCTCCTTAAGCTGATAAGCAACTTCAGCAAAGTCTCAGGATACAAAATTAATGTGCAAAAATCTCAAGCATTCGTATACACCAGTAAGAGACAAACAGAGAGCCAAATCATGACTGAACTTCCATTCACAATTGCTTCAAAGAGAATAAAACAGCTAGGAATCCAACTTACAAGGGACGTAAAGGACCTCTTCAAGGAGAACTACAAACCACTGCTCAATGAAATAAAAGAGGACACAAACAAATGGAAGAACACACCATGCTCATGGATAGGAAGAATCAATATTGTGAAAATGGCCATACTGCCCAAGGTTATTTATAGATTCAATGCCATCCCCATCAAGCTACCAATGAGTTTCTTCACAGAATTGGAAAAAACTGCTTTAAAGTTCATATGGAACCAAAAAAGAGCCCGCATTTCCAAGACAATCCTATGTCAAAAGAACAAAGCTGGATGCATCACGCTACCTGACTTCAAACTATACTACAAGGCTACAGTCACCAAAACAGCATGGTACTGGTACCAAAACAGAGATATAGACCAATGGAACAGAACAGAGTCCTCAGAAATAATACCACACATCTACAGCCATCTGATCTTTGACAAACCTGAGAGAAACAAGAAATGGGGAAAGGATTCCCTATTTAATAAATGGTGCTGGGAAAATTGGCTAGCCATAAGCAGAAAGCTGAAACTTTATCCTTTCCTTACTCCTTATACGAAAATTAATTCAAGATGGATTAGAGACTTAAAGGTTAGACCTAATACCATAAAAACCCTAGAGGAAAACCTAGGTAGTACCATTCAGGACATAGGCATGGGCAAAGACTTCATGTCTATAACACCAAAAGCAACGGCAGCAAAAGCCAAAATTGACAAATGGGATATCATTAAACTAAAGAGCTTCTGCACAGCAAAAGAAACTACCATCAGAGTGAACAGGCCACCTACAGAATGGGAGAAAATTTTTGCAATCTACTCATCTGACAAAGGCTAATATCCAGAACCTACAAAGACCTCAAACAAATTTACAAGAAAAAAACAAACAACCCCATCAAAAAGTGGGCAAAGGATATGAACCGACATTTCTCAAAAGAAGACATTCATACAGCCAACAGACACATGAAAAAATGCTCATCATCACTGGCCGTCAGAGAAATGCAAATCAAAACCACACTGAGATACCATCTCACAGCAGTTAGAATGGCGATCATTCAGAAGTCAGGAAACAACAGGTGCTGGAGAGGATGTGGAGGAATAGGAACACTTTTACACTGTTGGTGGGATTGTAAACTAGTTCAATCATTATGGAAAACAGTATGGCGATTCCTCAAGGATCTAGAACTAGACGTACCATATGACCCAGCCATCCCATTACTGGGTATATACCCAAAGGATTATAAATCATGCTGCTATAAAGACACGCACACGTATGTTTATTGCGGCACTATTCACAATAGCAAAGACTTGGAATCAACCCAAATGTCCATCAGTGACAGACTGGATTAAGAAAATGTGGCACATATACACCATGGAATACTATGCAGCCATAGAAAAGGATGAGTTTTTGTCCTTTGTAGGGACCTGGATGCAGCTGGAAACCATCATTCTTAGCAAACTATCACAAGAACAGAAAACCAAACACCGCATGTTCTCACTCATAGGTGGGAACTGAACAATGAGATCACTTGGACTCGGGAAGGGGAACATCACACACCGGGGCCTATCATGGGGAGGGGGGAGGGGGGAGGGATTGCATTGGGAGTTATACCTGATGTAAATGACGAGTTGATGGGTGCTGACGAGTTGATGGGTGCAGTACAGCAACAGGGCACAAGTATACATATGTAACAAACCTGCACGTTATGCACATGTACCCTAGAACCTAAAATATATATATATATATATATATATATAAAAAGAAGCAACCAACCACATCCCTCCTTCCCACTAGAGGCTTCCAGGCTGAAACAGGTTGATACAGGGAGAGGAGGAGAAGATACGCAACTAAGTCACATTTTGAGATCTGTTTAATAATAATTCTAACTTCATGTTCTCACTTATTTGTGAGATCTAAAAATGAAAACAATTGAACTCATGGAGATAGAGAGTATAAGCATGATTACCAGAGGCTGGGAAGGGTAGTGGGGGTTTGAGGCAAAGCTGGAGATGGTTAATGGGTACAAAAAAACAGAAAGAATAAATAAGATCTAGTATTTGATAGCACAACAAGGCGACTATAGTCAGTAATAATTTAACTGTGCATTTTAAAATAACTGAAAGAGTCTAATTGGATTGCTTGTAACACAAAGGATAAATGCTTGAGAGAATGGATACCCCATTTTACCTGATGTGATTATTATTCATTGCATGCCTGAATCAGAACATCTCATGCACCCCATAAATACATACATTACTATATACCCACAAAATTGAAATAAATATTTGTAAAAAATAAACAATAAAAAATAAAAAATAATCTTCCACTTATTTTTTAGGAAAAGCACATAACTAAATTGTTACAAAAGGATTGACCAAACAATCCTTTGAACGGTTTGAGTCAGCAGTTGTGGCAGGAATGCGGTTGGGGGAAATGGGGAGAAGTGAGTGAAGGTAAAAGGAATTGGACAAGTGTTGATGCTGGTGAAATGAATGATGAGTACCTAGAGGTAATCCACTATTGTATGCATTTGGAATTTATCATAAAAATATTTTTGAAAGAACATATTCACTACTGAAAATTCAAATAAGGGGAATAAATTAAAGACCACTTATCATCCTATAATTTCAAACATTAAAAAGATTTATTATTTTATGAGAAAATTATAGCATTATTATATAAATATGGTATATTAATTTTAAATAGCATTATACCTGAGCATTTTGCTAAGTTATTGCAATGTATCAAATATATATTTTACTTATTTTTATAAAAGTGAGACATAAAGTAAGCCTAAAAGAGATATACTAGAATAATAAGTACTAGAAATATAAAATAATTCTATATAAAATGATTAAATATAAATAAGAAAAGAATTATAATTTAATTGCACCAGGAAAAATCATACTTGATTTAAAAAACCTTGTAAAGTAAAATAGAATTCAAAAAGCTTTAATTGTATTTGTATTTGACACTGTTATACTTAGTTTTTTAGCATGATATAATTATGAAAAATATTGAAAGCAATGTTATTACCTGTGGAAGACATCCGAGTTCTGGAGACATTGGCGGCGCGTCTGTATAGGTTTGCAGCACCCTCCATTCTTGCTTCCTCAGAAGGAATTCCACTAAGGGGCATAAGGCAGAAAGTGAGACCGAGGTAATTCTCAGAGCAGGAGAGAAGGTTTATTAAAAGGCTTTAAAACAGAAAGGAAAAGAAGGGAAGTACAACCTGGAAGAGGGCCAAGTGGGAGACGTGAGAAGCCAAGTGCACAGCTTGACTTCTTGATTTGGGGTTTTATACATTGGCATACTTCCGGGATCTTGCCTTACTTCTCCTCACTCCTGAGATCTCATTGGGAAGTTGCTGATCAGTTTCAGGTGTTTTCTATTAGAAGCCTGCCTTTCCTTGACACCAGGTATGACCAAATACTACTTTAGAGAAACAGTTAACAACTCCTTGACCATCACCTGAGGGTCTCCCAACACATTTGGTGTGTGGAAGAGGGGAGCCCTCTCCTGCCCTGCTCATATTTGACTAGCTTTCTACTGCAACAATATTTCTTGAATATTCTTTATGTACTAAGTAATAAGAATTCTGATATTTCATGAGTGATTGTTACAAAAAATTATATAAATAAAAAAGATATTAAGCATGTAATATTAAAAAAAAAAGTGGAAAGAAGCTTTCTGAGAAACTGCTTTGTGTTCTGTTAATTCATCTCACAGAGTTACAGCTTTACGCTCAAGAAGCCTTTCCCTAAGACTGTTCTTGTGGAATTTGCAAAGTGATATTAGGAAGCTCATAGAGGGCTATGGTGAAAAAGGAAATATCTTCGATTAAAAAGTGGAAAGAAGCTTTCTGAGAAACTTCTTTGTGTTCTGTTAATTCATCTCACAGAGTTACAGCTTTGCCCTCAAAAAGCCTTTCGCTAAGACTGTTCTTGTGTAATTTGCAAAGTGATATTTGGAAGCCCATAGAGGGCTATGGTGAAAAAGGAAATATCTTCAGTTAAAAAGTGGAAAGAAGCTTTCTGAGAAACTGCTTTGTGTTCTGTTAATTCATCTCACAGAGTTACAGCTTTCCCCTCAAGAAGCCTTTCGTTAATACTGTTCTTCTGGAATTTGCAAAGTGATATTTGGAAGCCCATAGAGGGCTATGGTGAAAAAGGAAATATCCTAAGAGAAAAACTGGAAAGAAGCTTTGTGAGAAACTGATTTGTGTTCTGTTAAATCATCTCACAGAGTTACAGCTTTACCCTCAAGAAGCCTTTCGCTAAGACTGTTCTTGCGGAATTTGCAAAGTGATATTTGGAAGCCCATAGAGGGCTACGGTGAAAAAGGAAATAGTTTCCGTTAAAAACTGGAAAGAAGCTTTCTGAGAACCTGCTTTGTGTCTTGTTAATTCATCTCACAGGGTTGCAGCTTTCCCCTCAAAAAACCTTTTCCTAAGAGTGTTCTGGTGAAATTTGCAAAGTGATATATGGAAGTCCATAGAGGGCTAGGGTAAAAAAGGAAATATCCTAAGATAAAAACTGAAAAGAAGCTTTCTGAGAAACTGCCTTGTGTTCTGTTAATTCATCTCACAGGGTTACAGCTTTCTCCTCAAAAAGCCTTTCGCTTAGACTGTTCTTGTGGAATTTCAAAGTAATATTTGGAAAGCCATAGAAGGATATGGTGAAAAAGCAAATATCTTCTGTTAAAAACTGGAAAGAAGCTTTCTGAGAAACTGCTTTGTCTTCTGTTAATTCATCTCACAGAGTTACAGCTTTCCCCTTAAGAAGACTTTCGCTAAGGCTGTTTTGTGGAATTTGCGATGTGACATTTGGAGCAAATAGAGGGCCTTGGTGAAAAAGGAAATATCCTAAGGCAAAAACTGAATGAAGCTTTCTGAGAAACTGATTTGTGTTCTGTTAATTCGTCTCACAGATTTACAGCTTTCTTCTCAAGAAGCCTTTCGCTAAGACTGTTCTTGTGGAATTTGAAAAGAGTTATTTGGAAGCCCTTAGAGGGCTACGGTGTAAAAGGAAATATCTTCCGTTCAAAACTGGAAACAAGCTTTCTGAGAACCTGCTTTGTGTTCTGTTAATTCATCTCACAGAGTTACAGCTTTCCCCACAAGAAACCTTTCGCTTAGACTGTTCTTGTGGAATTTGTAAAGTGATATTTGGAAGCCCAACGAGGGCTAAGGTGAAAATGGAAATAACCTAAGATGAAAACCGAAAAGAAGCTTTCTGGGAAAGTGTTTTGTGTTCTGTTAGTTTATCTCACAGAGTTACAGTTTTACCTTCAAGAAGCCGTTCACTAAGACAGTTTTTGTGAAATTTGCAAACTGATATTTGGAAGCCCATAGAGGGCTATGGTGAAAAAGGAAATAACCTAAGATAAAAACTGAAAAGAAGCTGCCTGAGAAACTGCTTTGTGTTCTGTTAATTCATCTCACAGAGTTACAGTTTTCCCCTCAAGAAGCCTTTCGCTAAGGTTGTACTTGTGGAATTTGCAACGTGATATTTGGAAGCCCACAGAGGGCTATGGTGAAAAAGGAAATATCTTCCTTTAAAAACTGGAAAGAAGCTTTTTGAGAAACTGTTTTGTGTTCTGTTAATTCATCTCACAGAGTTACAGTTTTCTCCTCAAGAATCCTTTCGCTAAGATTTTTCTTCGGGAATTTGCAAAGTGATATTTGGAAGCCCACAGAGGGCTAAGGTGAAAAAGGAAATATCTTCCGTTAAAAACTGGAAAGAAGATTTCTGAGAGACTGCTTTGTGTTCTGTTAATTCATCTCACAGAGTTACAGCTTTTCCCTTAAGAAACTTTTCTCTAAGACAGTTCTTGTGAAATTTGCAAAGTGATATTTGGAAGCCCATAGAGGGCTATGGTGAAAAAGGATATATCTTCCGTTAAAAACTGGAAAGAATCTTTCTAAGAAACTGCTTTGTGTTTTTTTAAATTCATCTCAGAGAGTTACAGCTTTTCCTCAAGAAGCCTTACGCTAAGACTGTTGTGCGGAATTTACAATGTGATATTTGGAAAGCCATAGACGGCTATGGTGAAAAAGGAAATATCCTAAGATAAAAACTGAAAAGAAGCTTTCTGAGAAACTGCTTTGTGTTCTGTTAATTCATCTCAGAGAGTTACAGCTTTCCCCTCAAGAAGCCTTTCAATAATGCAGTTCTTGTGGAATTTGCAAAGTTATATTTTGAAGCCCTTAGAGGGCTATGGTGAAAAAGGAAATATCTACAGTTAAAAACTGACAAGAAGCTTTCTGGAAACTGTGTTGTGTTCTCTTAATTCATCTCACAGAGTTACAGCTTTCTCCTCAAGAAGCCTTTTGCTAAAACCGTTCTTGTGGAATTTGCAAAGTGATATTGGGAAGCCCATAGATGGCTGTGGTGAAAATGGAAATATCCTAAGATAAAAACCGAAAAGAAGCTTTCTGAGAAACTGCTTTGTGTTGTGTTAGTTCATCTCACAGAGATACAGCTTTCCCCTCAAGAAGCCGTTCACTCAGACAGTTCTTGTGAAATTTGCAAAGTGATATTTGGAAGCCCATAGAGGGCTATGGTGAAAAACGAATTATACTAAGATAAAAACCGAAGAGAAGCTTTATGATAAACTGCTTTGTGTTTTGTTAGTTCATCTCACAGTGTTACAGCTTTCCCCCGAAGAAGCCGTTCACTAAGACTGTTCTTGTGAAATTTGGATAGTGATATTTGGAAGCCCATAGAGGGCAATGGTGAAAATTGAAATATCTTCCGTAAAAAACTGGAAAGAAGCTTTCTGAGAAACTGCTTTGTGTTCTGTTAATTCCTCTCACAGTATTACAGCTTTCCGCTCAAGAAGCCTTTCCCTAAGACTGTTCTTGTGCGATTTGCAAACTGATATTTGGAAACCAATAGAGGGCTATGGTGAAAATGGAAATATCCTAAGATAAAAACAGAAAGAAAGCTTTCTGAGAAACTGCTTTGCGTTCTGTTAGTTCATGTCACAGAGTTACAGCTTCCCACTCGATAACCCTTTCGCAAAGGCTGTTCTTGTTTTATTTCAAAGTGATATTTGGAAGCCCATAGAGGGCTATGGTGAAAAAGGAAATATCTTCAGTAAAAAACTGTAAAGAAGCTTTCTGAAAAACTGCTTTGTGTTCTGTTACTTGATGTCACAGAGTTACAGCTTTCCTCTCAAGAAGCCTTTCGCTAAGGCTGTTCATGTGTAATTTGCAAAGTGATATTTGGAAGCCTATAGAGGGTTATGCTGAAAAAGGAAATATCCTCAGTTAAAAACTGGCAAGAAGCTTTGTGAGAAACTGCTTTGTGTTTCGTTAATTCATCTCACACAGTTACAGCTTTCCCCTCAAAATCGTTTAGCTAAGGCTGTTCTTGTGAATCTGCAAAGTAATATTTGGAAGCCCTTAGAGTGCTATGGAAAAAACTAAATATCCTAAGATAAAAACTGAAACCAAATTTTCTGAGAAACTGGATTGTGTTCTCTTAATTCATCTCACAGAGTTAACGCTTTCCCGTCAAGAACCCTTTCGCTAACACTGTTGTTGTGGATCATGCAAAGTGATATTTGGAATCCCATAGAGGGCTATGATGAAAACGGAAATATCCTAAGATGAAAACTGAAAAGAAGCTTTCTGAGAAACTGCTTTGTATTCCGTTAATTCTTCTCACAGTGTTACAGCTTTCCCCTCAAGAAGTCTTTCACTAAGACTGTTCTTGTGGAGTTTGCAAAGTGATATTTGGAAGCTCGTAGGGGGTTATGGTGAAAAATGAAACATCTTCAGTTAAAAACTGGAAAGAAACTTTCTGAGAAACTGCTTTGTATTCTGTT
>NW_027327561.1:300000-418908 GCF_047675955.1 Chlorocebus sabaeus
CTCTATGGGCTTCCAAATATCCCTTTGCCAATTCCACAAGAACAGCCTTAGCGAAAGGCTTCTTGAAGTGAAAGAGGTAACTCTGTGAGATGAATTAACAGAACACAGAGCAGTTTCTCAGAAAGCTTCTTTCCAGTTTTGAACGGAAGGTATTTCCTTTTTCACCATAGCCCTCTATGGGCTTCCAAATATCCCTTTGCCAATTCGACAAGAACAGCCTTAGCGAAAGGCTTCTTGAAGGGAAAGATGTAACTCTGTGAGATGAATTAACAGAACACAGAGCAGTTTCTCAGAAAGCTTCTTTCCAGTTTTGAACGGAAGATATTCCCTTTTTCACCATAGCCCTCTATGGGCTTCCAAATATCCCTTTGCCAATTCCACAAGAACAGCCTTAGCGAAAGGCTTCTTGAAGGGAAAGATGTAACTCTGTGAGATGAATTAACAGAACACAGAGTAGTTTCTCAGAAAGCTTCTTTCCGGTTTTGAACGGAAGATATTTCCTTTTTCACCATAGACCTCCATGGGCTTCCAAATATCCCTTTGCCAATTGCACAAGAACAGCATTGGCGAAAGGCTTCTTGAAGGGAAAGATGTAACCCTGTGAGATGAATTAACAGAACACAGAGCAGTTTCTCAGAAAGCTTCCTTCCAGTTTTGAACGGAAGATATTTCCTTTTTCACCATAGCCCTCTATGGGCTTCCAAGTATCCCTTTGCCCATTCCACAAGAACAGCCTTAGCGAAAGGCTTCTTGAAGGGAAAGATGTAACTCTCTGAGATGAATTTACAGAACACAGAGCAGTTTCTCAGAAATCTTCTTTCCACTTTTGAAAGGAAGATATTTCCTTTTTCACCATAGCACTCTATGGGCTTCCAAATATCCCTTTGGAATTCCACAAGAACAGCCTTAGCGAAAGGCTTCTTGAAGGGAAAGATGTAACTCTGTGAGATGAATTAACAGAACACAGAGAAGTTTCTCAGAAGGCTTCTTTCCAGTTTTGAACGGAAGATATTTCCTTTTCCACCATAGCCCTCTATGGGCTTCCAAATATCCCTTTGCCAATTCCACAAGAACAGCCTTAGCGAAAGGCTACTTGAAGGGAAAGATGTAACTCTGTGAGATGAATTAACAGAACACAGAGCAGTTTCTCAGAAAGCTTCTTTCCAGTTTTGAACGGAAGGTATTTCCTTTTTCACCATAGCCCTCTATGGGCTTCCAAATATCCCTTTGCCGATTCGACAAGAACAGCCTTAGCGAAAGGCTTCTTGAAGGGAAAGATGTAACTCTGTGAGATGAATTAACAGAACACAGAGTAGTTTCTCAGAAAGCTTCTTTCCAGTTTTGAACGGAAGATATTTCCTTTTTCACCATAGCCCTCTCTGGGCTTCCAAATATCCTTTTTCCAATTGCACAAGAACAGCCTTAGCGAATGGCTTCTTGAAGGGAAAGATTTAACTCTGTGAGATGAATTAACAGAACACAGAGCAGTTTCTCAGAAAGCTTCTTTCCAGTTTTGAACGGAAGATATTTCCTTTTTCACTATAGCCCTCTATGGGCTTCCAAATATCCTTTTGCCAATTGCACAAGAACAGCCTTAGCGAAAGGCTTCTTGAAGGGAAAGATGTAACTCTGTGAGATGAATTAACAGAACACAGAGATGTTTCTCAGAAAGCTTCTTTCCAGTTTTGAAAGGAAGATATTTCCTTTTCCACCATAGCCCTCTATTTGCTTCCAAATATCCCTTTACCAATTCCACAAGAACAGCCTTAGCGAAAGGCTTCTTGAAGGGAAAGATGTAACTCTGTGAGATGAATTAACAGAACACAGAGCAGTTTCTCAGAAAGCTTATATCCAGTTTTGAACGGAAGATATTTCCTTTTTCACCATAGCCCTCTATGAATTTCCAAGTATCCCTTTGCCAATTCCACAAGAACAGCCTTAGCGAAAGGCTTCTTGAAGGGAAAGATGTAACTCTGTGAGATGAATTAAAAGAAGACAGAGCAGTTTCTCTGAAAGCTTCTTTGCAGTTTTGAACGGAAGATATTTCCTTTTTCACCATAGCCCTCTATGGGCTTCCAAATAACCCCTTGCCAATTCCACAAGAACAGCCTTAGCGAAAGGCTTCTTGAAGGGAAAGATTTAACTCTGTGAGATGAATTAACAGAACACAGAGCAGTTTCTCAGAAAGCTTCTTTCCAGTTTTGAACGGAAGATATTTCCTTTTTCACCATAGCCCTCTATGGGCTTCCAAATATCCCTTTGCCAATTCCACAAGAACAGCCTTAGGGAAAGGCTTCTTGAAGGGAAAGATGTAACTCTGTGAGATGAATTAACAGAACATAGAGCAGTTTCTCAGAAAGCTTCTTTCCAGTTTTGAACGGAAGATATTTCCTTTTTCACCATAGCCCTCTATGGGCTTCCAAATATCCCTTTGCCAATTCCACAAGAACAGCCTTAGCGAAAGACTTCTTGAAGGGAAAGATGTGACTCTGTGAGATGAATTAACAGAACACACAGCAGTTTCTCAGAAAGATTCTTTCCAGTTTTGAACAGAATATATTTCCTTTTTCACCATAGCCCTCTATGGGCTTCTAAATATCCCTTTTCCAATTGCACAAGAACAGCCTTAGCGAAAGCGTTCTTGAAGGGAAAGATGTAACTCTGTGAGATGAATTAACAGAACACAGAGCAGTTTCTCAGAAGGCTTCTTTCCAGTTTTGAACGGAAGATATTTTCTTTTTCACCATAGCCCTCTAGGGGCTTCCAAATATCCCTTTTCCTATTCCACAAGAACAGCCTTAGCGAAAGGCTTCTTGAAGGGAAAGATGTAACTCTGTGAGATGAATTAACAGAACACAGAGCAGTTTCTCAGAAAGCTTGTTTCCAGTTTTGAACGGAAGATATTTCCTTTTTCACCATAGCCCTCTATGGGCTTCCAAATATCCCTTTGCCAATTCCACAAGAACAGCCTTAGCGAAAGGCTTCTTGAAGGGAAAGATGTAACTCTGTGAGATGAATTAACAGAACACAGAGCAGTTTCTCAGAAAGCTTCTTTCCAGTTTTGAACGGAAGGTATTTCCTTTTTCACCATAGCCCTCTATGGGCTTCCAAATATCCCTTTGCCAATTCCACAAGAACAGCCTTAGCGAAAGGCTTCTTGAAGGGAAAGATGTAACTCTGTGAGATGAATTAACAGAACACAGAGCAGTCTCTCAGAAAGCTTCTTTCCAGTTTTGAACGGAAGAGATTCCCTTTTTCAACATAGCCCTCCATGGGCTTCCAAATATCCCTTTGCCACTTCCACAAGAACAGCCTTAGCGAAAGGCTTCTTGAAGGGAAAGATGTAACTCTGTGAGATGAATTAACAGAACACAGAGCAGTTTCTCAGAAAGCTTCTTTCCAGTTTTGAACGGAAGATATTTCCTTTATCACCATAGCCCTCTATGGGCTTCCAAATATCCCTTTGCCAATTCCACAAGAACAGCCTTAGCGAAAGGCTTCTTGAAGGGATAGATATAACTCTGTGAGATGAATTAACGGAACACAGAGCAGTTTCTCAGAAAGCTTCTTTCCAGTTTTGAACGGAAGATATTTCCTTTTTCACCATAGCCCTCTATGGGCTTCCAAATATCCCTTTGCCAATTCCACAAGAACAGCCTTAGCGAAAGGATTCTTAAAGGGAAAGATGTAACTCTGTGAGATGAATTAACAGAACACAGAGCAGTTTCTCAGAAAGCTTGTTTCCAGTTTTCAGCGGAAGATATTTCCTTTTTCACCATAGCCCTCTATGGGCTTCCAAATATCCTTTTGCAAATTGCACAAGAACAGCCTTAGCGAAAGGCTTCTTGAAGGGAAAGATGTAACTCTGTGAGATGAATTAACAGAACACAGAGCCGTTTCTCAGAAAGCTTCTTTCCAGTTTTGAACGGAAGATATTTCCTTTTCCACCATAGCCCTCTATGGGCTTCCAAATATCCCTTTACCAATTCCACAAGAACAGCCTTAGCGAAAGGCTGATTGAAGGGAAAGATGTAACTCTGTGAGATAAATTAACAGAACACAGAGCAGTTTCTCAGAAAGCTTCTTTCCAGTTTTGAACGGAAGATATTTCCTTTTTCACCATAGCCCTGTAGGGGCTTCCAAATATCCCTTTGCCAATTGCACAAGAACAGCCTTAGCGAAAGGCTTCTTGAAGGGAAAGATGTAACTCTGTGAGATGAATTAACAGAACACAGAGCAGTTTCTCAGAAACCTTCTTTCCAGTTTTGAACGGAAGATATTTCCTTTTTCACCATAGCCCTCTATGGGCTTCCAAATATCCCTTTGCCAATTCCACAAGAACAGCCTTAGCGAAAGGCTTCTTGAAGGGAAAGATATAACTCTGTGAGATGAATTAACAGAACACAGAGCAGTTTCTCAGAAAGCTTGTTTACAGTTTTCAACGGAAGATATTTCCTTTTTCACCATAGCCCTCTATGGGCTTCCAAATATCCGTTTGCCAATTCCACAAGAACAGCCTTAGCGAAAGGCTTCTTGAAGGGAAAGATGTAACTCTGTGAGATGAATTAACAGAACACAGAGCAGTTTCTCAGAAAGCTTCTTTCCAGTTTTGAACGGAAGATATTTCCTTTTTCACCATGGCCCTCTATTTGCTTCCAAATATCCCTTTGCCAATTCCACAAGAACAGCCTTAGCGAAAGGTTTCTTGAATTGAAAGATGTAACTCTGTGAGATGAATTAACAGAACACAGAGCAGTTTCTCAGAAAGCATCTTTCCAGTTTTGAACGGAAGATATTTCCTTTTTCACCATAGCCCTCTAAGGGCTTCCAAATATCCCTTTGCCAATTCCACAAGAACAGCCTTAGCGAAAGGCTTCTTGAAGGGAAAGATGTAACTCTGTGAGATGAAGTAACAGAACACAGAGCAGTTTCTCAGAAAGCTTCTTTATAGTTTTGAACGGAAGATATTTCCTTTCTCACCATAGCACTCTATGGGCTTCCAAATATCCCTTTGCCAATTCCACAAGAACAGCCTTAGCAAAAGGCTTCTTGAAGGGAAAGATGTAACTCTGTGAGATAAATTAACAGAACACAGAGCAGTTTCTCAGAAAGCTTGTTTCCAGTTTTGAACGGAAGATATTTCCTTTTTCACCATAGCCCTCTATGGGCTTCCAAATATCCCTTTGCCAATTCCACAAGAACAGCCTTAGCGAAAGGCTTCTTGAAGGGAAAGATGTAACTCTGTGAGATGAATTAACAGAACACAGAGCAGTTTCTCAGAAAGCTTCTTTCCAGTTTTGAACGGAAGATATTTCCTTTTTCACCATAGCCCTCTACGGGCTTCCAAATATCCCTTTGCCAATTCCACAAGAACAGCCTTAGCGAAAGACTTCTTGAAGGGAAAGATGTAACTCTGTGAGATGAATTAACAGAACACAGAGCAGTTTCTCAGAAAGCTTGTTTCCAGTTTTGAACGGAAGATATTTCCTTTTTCACCATAGCCTTCTATGGGCTTCCAAATACCCCTTGCCAATTCCACAACAACAGCCTTAGCGAAAGGCTGATTGAAGGGAAAGATGTAACTCTGTGAGATGAATTAACAGAACACAGAGCAGTTTCTCAGAAAGCTTCTTTCCAGTTTTTAACGGAAGATATTTCCTTTTTCACCATAGCCCTCTATGGGCTTCTAAATATCCCTTTTCCAATTCCACAAGAACAGCCTTAGCGAAAGGCTTCTTGAAGGGAAAGATGTAACTCTGTGAGATGAATTAACAGAACACAGAGCAGTTTCTCAGAAAGCTTCTTTCCATTTTGAACGGAAGATATTTCGTTTTTAACCATAGCCCTCTATGGGCTTCCAAATATCCCTTTGCCAATTCCTCAAGAACAGCCTCAGCGAAAGGCTTCTTGAAGGGAAAGATGTAACTCTGTGAGATGAATTAACAGAACACAGAGCAGTTTCTCAAAAAGCTTCTTTTCAGTTTTGAACGGAAGATATTTCCTTTTTCACCATAGCCCTCTATGGGCTTCCAAATATCCCTTTGCCAATTCCACAAGAACAGCCTTAGCGAAAGACTTCTTGAAGGGAAAGATGTAACTCTGTGAGATGAATTAACAGAACACAGAGCAGTTTCTCACAAAGCTTGTTTCCAGTTTGAACGGAAGATATTTCCTTTTTCACCATAGCCCTCTATGGGCATCCAAATATCCCTTTGCCAATTCCACAAGAACAGCTTTAGCGAAAGGCTTCTTGAAGGGAAAGATGTAACTCTGTGAGATGAATTAACAGAACACAGAGCAGTTTCTCAGAAAGCTTGTTTCCAGTTTTGAACGGAAGATATTTCCTTTTTCACAATAGCCCTCTATGGGCTTCCAAATATCCCTTTGCCAATTGCACAAGAACAGCCTTAGCGAAAGGCTTCTTGAAGGGAAAGATGTAACTCTGTGAGATGAATTAACAGAACACAGAGCAGTTTCTCAGAAAGTTTCTTTCCAGTTTTGAACGGAAGATATTTCCTTTTTCACCATAGCCCTCTATGGGCTTCCAAATATCCCTTTGCCAATTCCACAAGAACAGCCTTAGCGAAAGGCTTCTTGAAGGGAAAGATGTAACTCTGTGAGATGAATTAACAGAAGACAGAGCAGTTTCTCTGAAAGCTTCTTTGCAGTTTTGAACGGAAGATATTTCCTTTTTCACCATAGCCCTCTATGGGCTTCCAAATATCTCTTTGCTAATTCCACAAGAAGAGTCTTAGCAAAAGGCTTCTTGAAGGGAAAGATGTAACACTGTGAGATGAATTAACAGAACACAGAGCAGTTTCTCAGAAAGCTTGTTTCCAGTTTTCAGTGGAAGATATTTCCTTTTTCACCATAGCCCTCTATGGGCTTCCAAATATCCTTTTGCCAATTGCACAAGAACAGCCTTAGCGAAAGGCTTCTTGAAGAGAAAGATGTAACTCTGTGAGATGAATTAACAGAACACAGAGCCGTTTCTCAGAAAGCTTCTTTCCAGTTTTGAACGGAAGATAGTTCCTTTTCCACCATAGCCCTCTATTTGCTTCAAAATATCCCTTTACCAATTCCACAAGACAGCCTTAGCGAAAGGCTTCTTGAAGGGAAAGATGTAACACTGTGAGATGAATTAACAGAACACAGAGCAGTTTCTCAGAAAGCTACTTTCCAGTTTTGAACGGAAGATATTTCCTATTTCACCATAGCCCTCTATGGGCTTCCAAATATCCCTTTGCCAATTCCACAAGAACAGCCTTAGCGAAAGGCTTCTTGAAGTGAAAGATGTAACTCTGTGAGATGAATTAACAGAACACAGAGCAGTTTCTCAGAAAGCTTCTTTCCAGTTTTGAACGGAAGGTATTTCCTTTTTCACCATAGCCCTCTATGGGCTTCCAAATATCCCTTTGCCAATTCCACAAGAACAGCCTTAGCGAAAGGCTTCTTGAAGGGAAAGATGTAACTCTGTGAGATGAATTAACAGAACACAGAGCAGTTTCTCAGAAAGCTTCTTTCCAGTTTTGAACGGAAGATATTCCCTTTTTCACCATAGCCCTCTATGGGCTTCCAAATATCCCTTTGCCAATTCCACAAGAACAGCCTTAGCGAAAGGCTTCTTGAAGGGAAAGATGTAACTCTGTGAGATGAATTAACAGAACACAGAGTAGTTTCTCAGAAAGCTTCTTTCCGGTTTTGAACGGAAGATATTTCCTTTTTCACCATAGCCCTCCATGGGCTTCCAAATATCCCTTTGCCAATTGCACAAGAACAGCATTGGCGAAAGGCTTCTTGAAGGGAAAGATGTAACCCTGTGAGATGAATTAACAGAACACAGAGCAGTTTCTCAGAAAGCTTCCTTCCAGTTTTGAACGGAAGATATTTCCTTTTTCACCATAGCCCTCTATGGGCTTCCAAATATCCCTTTGCCAATTCCACAAGAACAGCCTTAGCGAAAGGCTACTTGAAGGGAAAGATGTAACTCTGTGAGATGAATTAACAGAACACAGAGCAGTTTCTCAGAAAGCTTCTTTCCAGTTTTGAACGGAAGGTATTTCCTTTTTCACCATAGCCCTCTATGTGCTTCCAAATATCCCTTTGCCGATTCGACAAGAACAGCCTTAGCGAAAGGCTTCTTGAAGGGAAAGATGTAACTCTGTGAGATGAATTAACAGAACACAGAGCAGTTTCTCAGAAAGCTCCTTTCCAGTTTTGAACGGAAGATATTTCCTTTTTCACCATAGCCCTCTCTGGGCTTCCAAATATCCTTTTTCCAATTGCACAAGAACAGCCTTAGCGAATGGCTTCTTGAAGGGAAAGATTTAACTCTGTGAGATGAATTAACAGAACACAGAGCAGTTTCTCAGAAAGCTTCTTTCCAGTTTTGAACGGAAGATATTTCCTTTTTCACTATACCCCTCTATGGGCTTCCAAATATCCTTTTGCCAATTGCACAAGAAGAGCCTTAGCGAAAGGCTTCTTGAAGGGAAAGATGTAACTCTGTGAGATGAATTAACAGAACACAGAGATGTTTCTCAGAAAGCTTCTTTCCAGTTTTGAAAGGAAGATATTTCCTTTTCCACCATAGCCCTCTATTTGCTTCCAAATATCCCTTTACCAATTCCACAAGAACAGCCTTAGCGAAAGGCTTCTTGAAGGGAAAGATGTAACTCTGTGAGATGAATTAACAGAACACAGAGCAGTTTCTCAGAAAGCTTCTTTCCAATTTTGAACGGAAGATATTTCCTTTTTCACCAGAGCCCTCTATGGGCTTCCAAATATCCCTTTGCCAATTCCACAAGAACAGCCTTAGCGAAAGGCTTCTTGAAGGGAAAGATGTAACTCTGTGAGATGAATTAACAGAACACAGAGCATTTTCTCAGAAAGCTTCTTTCCAGTTTTGAACGGAAGGTATTTCCTTTTTCACCATAGCCCTCTATGGGCTTCCAAATATCCCTTTGCCAATTCCACAAGAACAGCCTTAGCGAAAGGCTTCTTGAAGGGAAAGATGTAACTCTGTGAGATGAATTAACAGAACACAGAGCAGTTTCTCAGAAAGCTTCTTTCCAGTTTTGAACGGAAGATATTCCCTTTTTCACCATAGCCCTCTATGGGCTTCCAAATATCCCTTTGCCAATTCCACAAGAACAGCCTTAGCGAAAGGCTTCTTGAAGGGAAAGATGTAACTCTGTGAGATGAATTAACAGAACACAGAGTAGTTTCTCAGAAAGCTTCTTTCCGGTTTTGAACGGAAGATATTTCCTTTTTCACCATAGCCCTCCATGGGCTTCCAAATATCCCTTTGCCAATTGCACAAGAACAGCATTGGCGAAAGGCTTCTTGAAGGGAAAGATGTAACCCTGTGAGATCAATTAACAGAACACAGAGCAGTTTCTCAGAAAGCTTCCTTCCAGTTTTGAACGGAAGATATTTCCTTTTTCACCATAGCCCTCTATGGGCTTCCAAATATCCCTTTGCCAATTCCACAAGAACAGCCTTAGCGAAAGGCTTCTTGAAGGGAAAGATGTAACTCTCTGAGATGAATTTACAGAACACAGAGCAGTTTCTCAGAAATCTTCTTTCCAGTTTTGAACGGAAGATATTTCCTTTTTCACCGTAGCACTCTATGGGCTTCCAAATATCCCTTTGCCAATTCCACAAGAACAGCCTTAGCGAAAGGCTTCTTGAAGGGAAAGATGTAACTCTGTGAGATGAATTAACAGAACACAGAGCAGTTTCTCAGAAGGCTTCTTTCCAGTTTTGATCGGAAGATATTTCCTTTTTCACCATAGCCTTCTATGGGCTTCCAAATATCCCTTTGCCAATTCCACAAGAACAGCCTTAGCGAAAGACTTCTTGAAGGGAAATATGTAACTCTGTGAGATGAATTAACAGAACACAGAGCAGTTTCTCAGAAAGCTTCTTTCCAGTTTTGAACGGAAGATATTTCCTTTTTCACCATAGCCCTCTATGGGCTTCCAAATATCCCTTTGCCAATTCCACAAAAACAGCCTTAGCGAAAGGCTTCTTGAAGGGAAAGATGTAACTCTGTGAGATGAATTAACAGAACACAGAGCAGTTTCTCAGAAAGCTTCTTTCCAGTTTTGAACGGAAGATATTTCCTTTTTCACCATAGCCCTCTATGGGCTTCCAAATATCCCATTGCCAATTCCACAAGAACAGCCTTAGCGTAAGACTTCTTGAAGGGAAAGATGTAACTCTGTGAGATGAATTAACAGAACACAGAGCAGTTTCTCAGAAAGCTTGTTTCCAGTTTTGAACGGAAGATATTTCCTTTTTCACCATAGCCCTCTATGGGCTTCCAAATATCCCTTTGCCAATTCCACAAGAACAGCCTTAGCGAAAGGATTCTTGAAGGGAAACATGTAACTCTGTGAGATGAATTAACAGAACGCAGAGCAGTTTCTCAGAAAGCTTCTTTCCAGTTTTGAACGGAAGATATTTCCTTTTTCAACATAGCCCTCTATGGGCTTCCAAATATCCCTTTGCGAATTCCACAAGAACAGCCTTAGAGAAAGGCTTCTTGAAGGGAAAGATGTAACTCTGTGAGATGAATTAACAGAACACAGTGTAGTTTCTCAGAAAGCTTCTTTCCAGTTTTGAACGGAAGATATTTCCTTTTTCTCCATAGCCCTCTATGAGCTTCCAAATATCCCTTTGCCAATTCCACAAGAACAGCCTTAGCGAAAGGCTTCTTGAAGGGAAAGATGTAACTCTGTGAGATGAATTAACAGAACACAGAGCAGATTCTCAGAAAGCTTCTTTCCTGTTTTAAAACGGAAGATATTTCCTTTTTCACCATAGTCCTCTATGGGCTTCCAAATATCCCTTTGCCAATTCCACAAGAACAGCCTTAGCGAAAGGCTTCTTGAAGGGATAGATGTAACTCTGTGAGATGAATTAACAGAACACAGAGCAGTTTCTCAGATATCTTCTTTCCAGTTTTAAACGGAAGATATTACCTTTTTCACCATAGCCCTCAATGGGCTTCCAAATATCCCTTTGCCAACTCCACAAGAACAGCCTTAGCGAAAGGCTGCTTGAAGGGAAAGATGTAACTCTGTTAGATGAATTAGCAGAACACAGAGCAGTTTCTCAGAATGCTTCGTTCCAGTTTTGAACGGAAGGTATTTCCTTTTTCATGATAGCCCTCTATGGGCTTCCAAATATCCCTTTGCCAATTCCCCAAGAACAGCCTTAGCGAAAGGCTTCTTGAAGGGAAAGATGTTACTCTGTGAGATGAATTAACAGACCACAGAGCAGTTTCTCTGAAAGCTTCTTTCCAGTTTTGAATGGAAGATATTTCCTTTTTCATGATAGCCCTCTATGGGCTTCCAAATATCCCTTTGCCAATTCCACAAGAACAGCCTTAGCGAAAGGCTTCTTGAAGGGATATATGTAACTCTGTGAGATGAATTAACAGAACACACAGCAGTTTCTCAGATATCTTCTTTCCAGTTTTAAACGGAAGATATTACCTTTTTCACCATAGCCCTCTATGGGCTTCCAAATATCCCTTTGCCAATTCCACAAGAACAGCCTTAGCGAAAGGTTTCTTTAAGGGAAAGATGTAACTCTGTGAAATGAATTAACAGAAGACAGAGCCGTTTCTCAGAAAGTTTCTTTAAAGTTTTGAACGGAAGATATTTCCTTTTTCACAATAGCCCTCTATGGGCTTCCAAATATCCCTTTGCCAATTCCACAAGAACAGCCTTAGCGAAAGGCTTCTTGAAGGAAAAGATGTAACTCTGTGAGATGAATTAACAGAACACAGAGCAGTTTCTCAGAAAGTTTCTTTCCAGTTTTGAACGGAAGATATTTCCTTTTTCACCATAGCCCTCTATGGGCTTCCAAATATCCCTTTGCCAATTCCACAAGAACAGCCTTAGCGAAAGGCTTCTTGAAGGGATAGATATAACTCTGTGAGATGAATTAACGGAACACAGAGCAGTTTCTCAGAAAGCTTCTTTCCAGTTTTGAACGGAAGATATTTCCTTTTTCACCATAGCCCTCTATGGGCTTCCAAATATCCCTTTGCCAATTCCACAAGAACAGCCTTAGCGAAAGGCTTCTTGAAGGGAAAGATGTAACTCTGTGAGATGAATTAGCAGAACACAGAGCAGTTTCTCAGAAAGCTTCTTTCCAATTTTGATCGGAAGATATTTCCTTTTTCATCATAGCCCTCTATGGGCTTCCAAATATCCCTTTGCCAATTCCACAAGAACAGCCTTAGCGAAAGACTTCTTGAAGGGAAATATGTAACTCTGTGAGATGAATTAACAGAACACAGAGCAGTTTCTCAGAAAGCTTCTTTCCAGTTTTGAACGGAAGATATTTCCTTTTTCACCATAGCCCTCTATGGGCTTCCAAATATCCCTTTGCCAATTCCACACGAACAGCCTTAGCGAAAGGCTTCTTGAAGGGAAAGATGTAACTCTGTGAGATGAATTAACAGAACACAGAGCAGTTTCTCAGAAAGGTTGTTTCCAGTTTTGAACGGAAGATATTTCCTTTTTCACCATAGCCCTCTATGGGCTTCCAAATATCCCTTTGCCAATTCCACAAGAACAGCCTTAGCGAAAGGCTTCTTGAAGGGAAAGATTAACTCTGTGAGATGAATTAACAGAACAGTGTAGTTTCTCAGAAAGCTTCTTTCCAGTTTTGAACGGAAGATATTTCCTTTTTCTCCATAGCCCTCTATGAGCTTCCAAATATCCCTTTACCAATTCCACAAGAACAGCCTTAGCGAAAGGCTTCCTGAAGGGATAGATGTAACTCTGTGAGATGAATTAACAGAACACAGAGCAGTTTCTCAGATATCTTCTTTCCAGTTTTAAACGGAAGATATTACCTTTTTCACCATAGCCCTCTATGGGCTTCCAAATATCCCTTTGCCAATTCCACAAGAACAACCTTAGCGAAAGGCTGCTTGAAGGGAAAGATGTAACTCTGTGAGATGAATTAGCAGAACACAGAGCAGTTTCTCAGAATGCTTCGTTCCAGTTTTGAACGGAAGATATTTCCTTTTTCATGATAGCCCTCTATGGGCTTCCAAATATCCCTTTGCCAATTCCCCAGGAACAGCCTTAGCGAAAGGCTTCTTGAAGGGAAAGATGTTACTCTGTGAGATGAATTAACAGAACACAGAGCAATTTCTCTGAAAGCTACTTTCCAGTTTTGAATGGAAGATATTTCCTTTTTCATGATAGCCCTCTATGGGCTTCCAAATATCCCTTTGCCAATTCCACAAGAACAGCCTTAGTGAAAGGCTTCTTGAAGGGATAGATATAACTCTGTGAGATGAATTAACAGAACACACAGCAGTTTCTCAGATATCTTCTTTCCAGTTTTAAACGGAGGATATTACCTTTTTCACCATAGCCCTCTATGGGCTTCCAAATATCCCTTTGCCAATTCCACAAGAACAGCCTTAGCGAAAGGTTGCTTTAAGGGAAAGATGTAACTCTGTGAGATGAATTAACAGAAGACAGAGCCGTTTCTCAGAAAGTTTCTTTAAGGTTTTGAACGGAAGATATTTCCTTTTTCACCAGAGCCCTCTATGGGCTTCCAAATATCCCTTTGCCAATTCCACAAGAACAGCCTTAGCGAAAGGATTCTTGAAGGACAAGATGTAACTCTGTGAGATGAATTAACAGAACACAGAGCAGTTTCTCAGAAAGCTTCTTTCCAGTTTTGAACGGAAGAGATTCCCTTTTTCACCATAGCCCTCTATGGGCTTCCAAATATCCCTTTGCCAATTCCACAAGAACAGCCTTAGCGAAAGGCTTCTTGAAGGGATAGATATAACTCTGTGAGATGAATTAACGGAACACAGAGCAGTTTCTCAGAAAGCTTCTTTCCAGTTTTGAACGGAAGATATTTCCTTTTTCACCATAGCCCTCTATGGGCTTCCAAATATCCCTTTGCCAATTACACAAGAACAGCCTTAGCGAAAGGCTTCTTGAAGGGAAAGATGTAACTCTGTGAGATGAATTGGCAGAACACAGAGCAGTTTCTCAGAAAGCTTCTTTCCAATTTTGATCGGAAGATATTTCCTTTTTCACCATAGCCCTCTATGGGCTTCCAAATATCCCTTTGCCAATTCCACAAGAACAGCCTTAGCGAAAGACTTCTTGAAGGGAAATATGTAACTCTGTGAGATGAATTAACAGAACAGAGAGCAGTTTCTCAGAAAGCTTCTTTCCAGTTTTGAACGGAAGATATTTCCTTTTTCACCATAGCCCTCTATGGGCTTCCAAATATCCCTTTGCCAATTCCACACGAACAGCCTTAGCGAAAGGCTTCTTGAAGGGAAAGATGTAACTCTGTGAGATGAATAAACAGAACACAGAGCAGTTTCTCAGAAAGCTTCTTTCCAGTTTTGAACGGAAGGTATTTCCTTTTTCACCATAGCCCCCTATGGGCTTCCAAATATCCCTTTGCCAATTCCACAAGAACAGCCTTAGCGTAAGACTTCTTGAAGGGAAAGATGTAACTCTGTGAGATGAATTAACAGAACACAGAGCAGTTTCTCAGAAAGCTTGTTTCCAGTTTTGAACGGAAGATATTTCCTTTTTGACCATAGCCCTCTATGGGCTTCCAAATATCCCTTTGCCAATTCCACAAGAACAGCCTTAGCGAAAGGATTCTTGAAGGGAAAGATGTAACTCTGTGAGATGAATTAACAGAACACAGAGCAGTTTCTCAGAAAGCTTGTTTCCAGTTTTGAACGGAAGATATTTCCTTTTTCACTATAGCCCTCTATGGGCTTCCAAATATCCCTTTGCCAATTCCACAAGAACAGCCTTCGCGAAAGGCTGCTTGAAGGGAAAGATGTAACTCTGTGAGATGAATTAGGAGAACACAGAGCAGTTTCTCAGAATGCTTCGTTCCAGTTTTGAACGGAAGATATTTCCTTTTTCATGATAGCCCTCTATGGGCTTCCAAATATCCCTTTGCCAATTCCCCAAGAACAGCCTTAGCGAAAGGCTTCTTGAAGGGAAAGATGTAACTCTGTGAGATGAATTAACAGAACACAGAGCAGTTTCTCAGAAAGCTTCTTTCCAGTTTTGATCGGAAGATATTTCCTTTTTCACCATAGCCCTCTATGGGCTTCCAAATATCCCTTTGCCAATTCCACAAGAACAGCGTTAGCGAAAGATTTCTTGAAGGGAAATATGTAACTCTGTGAGATGAATTAACAGAACACTGAGCAGTTTCTCAGAAAGCTTCTTTCCAGTTTTGAACGGAAGATATTTCCTTTTTCACCATAGCCCTCTATGGGCTTCCAAATATCCCTTTGCCAATTCCACAAGAACAGCCTTAGAGAAAGGCTTCTTGAAGGGAAAGATGTAACTCTGTGAGATGAATTAACAGAACACAGAGCTGATTCTCAGAAAGCTTCTTTCCAGTTTTAAAACGGAAGATATTTCCTTTTTCACCATAGTCCTCTATGGGCTTCCAAATATCCCTTTGCCAATTCCACAAGAACACCCTTAGCGAAAGGCTTCCTGAAGGGATAGATGTAACTCTGTGAGATGAATTAACAGAACACAGAGCAGTTTCTCAGATATCTTCTTTCCAGTTTTAAACGGAAGATATTACCTTTTTCACCATAGCCCTCTATGGGCTTCCAAATATCCCTTTGCCAATTCCACAAGAACAGCCTTAGCGAAAGGCTGCTTGAAGGGAAAGATGTAACTCTGTGAGATGAATTAGCAGAACACAGAGCAGTTTCTCAGAATGCTTCGTTCCAGTTTTGAACGGAAGATATTTTATTTTTCATGATAGCCCTCTATGGGCTTCCAAATATCCCTTTTCCAATTCCCCAGGAACAGCCTTAGCGAAACGCTTCTTGAAGGGAAAGATGTTACTCTGTGAGATGAATTAACAGAACACAGAGCAATTTCTCTGAAAGCTTCTTTCCAGTTTTGAATGGAAGATATTTCCTTTTTCATGATAGCCCTCTATGGGCTTCCAAATATCCCTTTGCCAATTCCACAAGAACAGCCTTAGTGAAAGGCTTCTTGAAGGGATAGATGTAACTCTGTGAGATGAATTAACAGAACACACAGCAGTTTCTCAGATATCTTCTTTCCAGTTTTAAACGGAAGATATTACCTTTTTCACCATAGCCCTCTATGGGCTTCCAAATATCCCTTTGCCAATTCCACAAGAACAGCCTTAGCGAAAGGTTTCTTTAAGGGAAAGATGTAACTCTGTGAGATGAATTAACAGAACAGAGAGCAGATTCTCAGAAAGTTCTTTCCAGTTTTAAAACGGAAGATATTTCCCTTTTCACCATAGCCCCCTATGGGCTTCCAAATATCCCTTTGCCAATTCCATAAGAACAGCCTTAGCGAAAGGATTCTTGAAGGGAAAGATGTAACTCTGTGAGATGAATTAACAGAACACAGAGCAGTTTCTCAGAAAGCTTCTTTCCAGTTTTGAACGGAAGATATTTCCTTTTTCACCATAGAACTCTATGGGCTTCCAAATATCCCTTTGCCAATTCCACAAGAACAGCCTTAGCGAAAGGCTTCTTGAAGGGAAAGATGTTACTCTGTGAGATGAATTAACAGAACACAGAGCAGTTTCTCAGAAAGCTTCTTTCCAGTTTTGAACCGAAGATATTTCCTTTTTCAACATAGCCCTCTATGGGCTTCCAAATATCCCTTTGCCAATTCCACAAGAACAGCCTTAGCGAAAGGTTTCTTGAAGGGAAAAATATAACTCTGTGAGATGAATTAACAGAACACAGAGCAGTTTCTCAGAAAGCTTCTTTCCAGTTTTGAACGGAAGATATTTCCTTTTTCACCATAGCCCTCTATGGGCTTCCAAATATCCCTTTGCCAATTCCACAAGAACAGCCTTAGCGAAAGGCTTCTTGAAGGGAAAGATGTAACTCTGTGAGATGAATTAACAGAACACAGAGTAGTTTCTCAGAAAGCTTCTTTCCAGTTTTGAACGGAAGATATTTCCTTTTTCACTATAGCCCGCTATGGGCATCCAAATATCCTTTTGCCAATTGCACAAGAACAGCCTTAGCGAAAGGCTTCTTGAAGGGAAATATGTAACTCTGTGAGATGAATTAACAGAACACAGAGCCGTTTCTCAGAAAGCTTCTTTCCATTTTTGAACGGAAGATATTTCCTTTTTCACCATAGCCCTCTAAGGGCTTCCAAATATCCCTTTGCCAATTCCACAAGAACAGCCTTAGCGAAAGGCTTCTTGAAGGGAAAGATGTAACTCTGTGAGATAAATTAACAGAACACAGAGCAGTTTCTCAGAAAGCTTCTTTCCAGTTTTGAACGGAAGATATTTCCTTTTTCACCATAGCCCTCTATGGGCTTCCAAATATCCCTTTGCCAATTCCACAAGAACAGCCTTAGCGAAAGGCTTCTTGAAGGGAAAGATGTAACTCTGTGAGATGAATTAACAGAACACAGAGCAGATTCTCAGAAAGCTTCTTTCCAGTTTTAAAACGGAAGATATTTCCTCTTTCACCATAGTCCTCTATGGGCTTCCAAATATCTCTTTGCCAATTCCACAAGAACAGCCTTAGCGAAAGGCTTCTTGAAGGGAAAGATGTAACTCTGTGAGATGAATTAACAGAACACAGAGCAGTTTCTCAGATATGTTCTTTCCAGTTTTGAACGGAAGATATTACCTTTTTCACCATAGCCCTCTATGGGCTTCCAAATATCCCTTTGCCAATTCCACAAGAACAGCCTTAGCGAAAGGCTGCTTGAAGGGAAAGATTTAACTCTGTGAGATGAATTAACAGAACACAGAGCAGTTTCTGAGAATGCTTCGTTCCAGTTTTGAACGGAAGATATTTCCTTTTCCATGAAAGCCCTCTATGGGCTTCCAAATATCACTTTGCCAATTCCCCAAGAACAGCCTTAGCGAAAGGCTTCTTGAAGGGAAAGATGTTACTCTGTGAGATGAATTAACAGAACACAGAGCAGTTTCTCAGAAAGCTTCTTTCCAGTTTTGAACCGAAGATATTTCCTTTTTCACCATAGCCCTCTATGGGCTTCCAAATATCCCTTTGCCAATTACACAAGAACAGCCTTAGCGAAAGGCTTCTTGAAGGGAAAGATGTAACTCTGTGAGATGAATTAGCAGAACACAGAGCAGTTTCTCAGAAAGCTTCTTTCCAATTTTGATCGGAAGATATTTCCTTTTTCACCATAGCCCTCTATGGGCTTCCAAATATCCCTTTGCCAATTCCACAAGAACAGCCTTAGCGAAAGACTTCTTGAAGGGAAATATGAAACTCTGTGAGATGAATTAACAGAACACAGAGCAGTTTCTCAGAAAGCTTCTTTCCAGTTTTGAACGGAAGATATTTCCTTTTTCACCATAGCCCTCTATGGGCTTCCAAATATCCCTTTGCCAATTCCACAAGAACAGCCTTAGCGAAACTCTTCTTGAAGTGAAAGATGTAACTCTGTGAGATGAATTAACAGAACACAGAGCAGTTTCTCAGAAAGCTTCTTTCCAGTTTTCAACGGAAGATATTTCCTTTTTCAACATAGCCCTCTATGGGCTTCCAAATATCCCTTTGCCAATTCCACAAGAACAGCCTTAGCGAAAGGCTTCTTGAAGGGATAGATGTAACACTGTGAGATGAATTAACAGAACACAGAGCAGTTTCTCAGATATCTTCTTTCCAGTTTTAAACGGAAGATATTACCTTTTCCACCATAGCCCTCTATGGGCTTCCAAATATCCCTTTGCCAATTCCACAAGAACAGCCTTAGCGAAAGGTTTCTTTAAGGGAAAGATGTAACTCTGCGAGATGAATTAACAGAAGACAGAGCCGTTTCTCAGAAAGTTTCTCTAAAGTTTTGAACGGAAGATATTTCCTTTTTCACCATAGCCCTCTATGGGCTTCCAAATATCCCTTTGCCAATTCTACAAGAACAGCCTTAGCGAAAGGCTTCTTGAAGGACAAGATGTAACTCTGTGTGATGAATTAACAGAACACAGAGCAGTTTCTCAGAAAGCTTCTTTCCAGTTTTGAACGGAAGATATTTCCTTTTTCACCATAGCCCTCTATGGGCTTCCAAATATCCCTTTGCCAATTCCACAAGAACAGCCTTAGCGAAAGGCTGCTTGAAGGGAAAGATATAACTCTGTGAGATGAATTAACAGAACACAGAGCAGATTCTCAGAAAGCTTCTTTCCAGTTTTAAAACTTAAGATATTTCCTTTTTCACCATAGCCCTCTAGGGGCTTCCAAATATCCCTTTGCCAATTCCACAGGAACAGCCTTAGCGAAAGGCTTCTTGAAGGGAAAGATATAACTCTGTGAGATGAATTAACAGAATACAGAGCAGTTTCTCAGAAAGCTTCTTTCCAGTTTTGAACGGAAGATATTTCCTTTTTCACCATAGCCCTCTATGGGCTTCCAAATATCCCTTTGCCAATTCCACAAGAACAGCCTTAGCGAAAGGCTTCTTGAAGGGAAAGATATAACTCTGTGAGATAAATTAACAGAACACAGAGCAGTTTCTCAGAAAGCTTCTTTCCAGTTTGGAACGGAAGATATTTCCTTTTTCACCATAGCCCTCTATGGGCTTCCAAATATCCCTTTGCCAATTCCACAAGAACAGCCTTAGCAAAAGGCTTCTTGAAGGGAAAAATGTAACTCTGTGAGATGCATTAAGAGAACACAGAGCAGTTTCTCAGAGAGCTTGTTTCCAGTTTTCAACGGAAGATATTTCCTTTTTCACCATAGCCCTCTAGGGGCTTCAAAATATCCCTTTGCCAATTCCACAGGAACAGCCTTAGCGAAAGGCTTCTTGAAGGGAAAGATGTAACTCTGTGAGATGAATTAACAGAACACAGAGCAGTTTCTCAGAAAGTTTCTTTAAAGTTTTGAACGGAAGATATTTCCTTTTTCACCATAGCCCTCTACGGCCTTCCAAATATCCCTTTGCCAATTCCACAAGAACAGCCTTAGCGAAAGGCTTCTTGAAGGGAAAGAGGTATCTCTATGATATGAATTAACAGAACACAGAGCAGTTTCTTAGATATCTTCTTTCCAGTTTTGAACGGAAGGTATTACCTTTTTCACCATAGCCCTCTATGGGCTTCCAAATATCAATTTGGCAATTCAACAAGAACAGCCTTAGCGAAAGGCTGCTTGAAGGGAAAGATGTAACTCTGTGAGATGAATTAACAGAACACAGAGTAGTTTCTCAGAAAGCTTCTTTCCAGTTTTGAACGGAAGATATTTCCTTTTTCACCATAGCCCTCTATGGGCTTCCAAATATCCCTTTGCCAATTCCACAAGAACAGCCTTAGCGAAACGCTTCTTGAAGGAAAAGATGTAACTCTGTCAGATGAATTAACAGAACACAGAGCAGTTTCTCAGAAGATTCTTTCCAGTTTTGAACGGAAGATATTTCCTTTTTCACCATAGACCTCTATGGGCTTCCAAATATCCCTTTGCCAATTCCACAAGAACAGCCTTAGCGAAAGGATTCTTGAAGGGAAAGATATAACTCTGTGAGATGAATTAACAGAACACAGAGCAGATTCTCAGAAAGCTTCTTTCCAGTTTTAAAACGGAAGATATTTCCTTTTTCACCATAGCCCTCTATGGGCTTCCAAATATCCCCTTGCCAATTCCACAAGAACAGCCTTAGCGAAAGGCTTCTTGAAGGGAAAGATGTAACTCTGTGAGATGAATTAACAGTACACAGAGCTGTTTCTCAGATATCTTCTTTCCAGTTTTGAACGGAAGATATTACCTTTTTCACCATAGCCCTCTATAGGCTTCCAAATATCCCTTTGCCAATTCCACAAGAACAGCCTTAGCGAAAGGCTGCTTGAAGGGAAAGATGTAACTCTGTGAGATGAATTAACAGAACACAGAGCAGTTTCTCAGAAAGCTTCTTTCCAGTTTTGAACGGAAGATATTTCCTTTTTCACCATAGCCCTCTATGGGCTTCCAAATATCCCTTTGCCAATTACACAAGAACAGCCTTAGCGAAAGGCTTCTTGAAGGGAAAGATGTAACTCTGTGAGATGAATTAACAGAACACAGAGCAGTTTCTCAGAAAGCTTCTTTCCAATTTTGATCAGAAGATATTTCCTTTTTCACCATAGCCGTCAATGGGCTTCCAAATATCCCTTTGCCAATTCCACAAGAACAGCCTTAGCGAAAGACTTCTTGAAGGGAAAGATGTAACTCTGTGATATGAATTAACAGAACACAGAGCAGTTTCTCAGAAAGCTTCTTTCCAGTTTTGAACCGAAGATATTTCCTTTTTCACCATAGCCCTCTATGGGCTTCCAAATATCCCTTTGCCAATTCCACAAGAACAGCCTTAGCGAAAGGCTTCTTGAAGGGAAAGATGTAAATCTGTGAGATGAATTAACAGAAGACAGAGCAGTTTCTCAGAAAGCTTCTTTCCAGTTTTGAACCGAAGATATTTCCTTTTTCACCATAGCCCTCAATGGGTTTCCAAATATCCCTTTGCTAATTTCACAAGAACAGCCTTAGCGAAAGGCTTCTTGAAGGGAAAGATGTAACTCTGTGAGATGAATTAACAGAACATAGAGCAGTTTCTCAGAAAGCTTCTTTCCAGTTTTGAACGGAAGATATTTCCCTTTTCACCATAGCCCTCTATGGGCTTCCAAATATCCCTTTGCCAATTCCACAAGAAAAGCCTTAGCGAAAGACTTCTTGAAGGGAAAGATGTAACTCTGTGAGATGAATTAACAGAACACAGAGCAGTTTCTCAGAAAGCTTCTTTCCAGTTTTGAACAGAAGATATTTCCTTTTTCACCATAGCCCTCTATGGGCTCCTAAATATCCCTTTTCCAATTGCACAAGAACAGCCTTAGCGAAAGGCTTCTTGAAGGAAAAGATGTAACTCTGTGAGATGAATTAACAGAACACAGAGCAGTTTCTCAGAAAGCTTCTTTCCAGTTTTGAACGGAAGATATTTCCTTTTTCACCATAGCCCTCTATGGGCTTCCAAATATCCCTTTGCCAATTCCACAAGAACAGCCTTAGCGAAAGGCTTCTTGAAGGGAAAGATGTAACTCTGTGAGATGAATTAACAGAACACAGAGCAGTTTCTCAGAAAGCTTCTTTCCAGTTTTCAACGGAAGATATTCCCTTTTTCACCATAGCCCTCTATGGGCTTCCAAATATCCCTTTGCCAATTCCACAAGAACAGCCTTAGCGAAAGGCTTCTTGAAGGGAAAGATGTAACTCTGTGAGATGAATTAACAGAACACAGAGCAGTTTCTCAGAAAGCTTCTTTCCAGTTTTGAACGGAAGATATTTCCTTTTTCACCATAGCCCCCTATGGGCTTCCAAATATCCCTTTGCCAATTCCACAAGAACAGCCTTAGCGAAAGGCTTCTTGTAGGGAAAGATGTAACTCTGTGAGATGAATTAACAGAACACAGAGCAGATTCTCAGAATGCTTCTTTCCAGTTTTAAAACGGAAGATATTTCCTTTTTCACCATAGTCCTCTATGGGCTTCCAAATATCCCTTTGCCAATTCCACAAGAACAGCCTTAGCGAAAGGCTTCTTGAAGGGAAAGATGTAACTCTGTGAGATGAATTAACAGAACACAGAGCAGTTTCTGAGATATGTTCCTTCCAGTTTTCAACGGAAGATATTACCTTTTTCACCATAGCACTATAAGGGCTTCCAAATATCCCTTTGCCAATTCCACAAGAACAGCCTTAGCGAAAGGCTGCTTGAAGGGAAAGATGTAACTCTGTGAGATGAATTAACAGAACACAGAGCGGTTTCTCAGAAAGCTTCGTTCCAGTTTTGAACGGAAGATATTTCCTTTTCCATGAAAGCCCTCTATGGGCTTCCAAATATCCCTTTGCCAATTCCTCAAGAACAGCCTTAGCGAAAGGCTTCTTGAAGGGAAAGATGTTACTCTGTGAGATGAATTAACAGAACACAGAGCAGTTTCTCAGAAAGCTTCTTTCCAGTTTTGAACCGAAGATATTTCCATTTTCAACATAGCCCTCTATGGGCTTCCAAATATCCCTTTGCCAATTCCACAAGAACAGCCTTAGCGAAAGGCTGCTTTAAGGGAAAGATGTAACTCTGTGGGATGAATTAACAGAACACAGAGTAGTTTCTCAGAAAGCTTCTTTCCAGTTTTGAACGGAAGATATTTCCTTTTTCACTATAGCCCGCTATGGGCTTCCAAATATCCTTTTGCCAATTGCACAAGAACAGCCTTAGCGAAATGCTTCTTGAAGGGAAAGATGTAACTCTGTGAGATGAATTAACAGAACACAGAGCCGTTTCTCAGAAAGCTTCTTTCCAGTTTTGAACGGAAGATATTTCCTTTTTCACCATAGCCCTCTATGGGCTTCCAAATATCCCTTTGCCAATTCCACCAGAACAGCCTTAGCAAAAGGCTTCTTGAAGGGAAAAATGTAACTCTGTGAGATGAATTAAGAGAACACAGAGCAGTTTCTCAGAGAGCTTGTTTCCAGTTTTCAACGGAAGATATTTCCTTTTTCACCATAGCCCTCTAGGGGCTTCCAATATCCCTTTTCCAATTCCACAGGAACAGCCTTAGCGAAAGGCTTCTTGAAGGGAAAGATGTAACTCTGTAAGATTAATTAACAGAACACAGAGCAGTTTCTCAGAAAGCTTCTTTCCAGTTTTGAACGGAAGATATTTCCTTTTTCACCATAGCCCTCTATGGGCTTCCAATTATCCCTTTGCCAATTCCACAAGAACAGCCTTAGCGAAAGGCTTCTTGAAGGGAAAGATGTAATTCTGTGAGATGAATTAACAGAACACAGAGCAGATTCTCAGAAAGCTTCTTTCCAGTTTTAAAACGGAAGATATTTCCTCTTTCACCATAGTCCGCTATGGGCTTCCAAATATCCCTTTGCCAATTCCACAAGAACAGCCTAAGCGAAAGGCTTCTTGAAGGGAAAGATGTAACTCTGTGAGATGAATTAACAGAACACAGAGCAGTTTCTCAGATATGTTCTTTCCAGTTTTGAACGGAAGATATTACCTTTTTCACCATAGCCCTCTATGGGCTTCCAAATATCCCTTTGCCAATTCCACAAGAACAGCCTTAGCGAAAGGCTGCTTGAAGGGAAAGATGTAATTCTGGGAGATGAATTAACAGAACACAGAGCAGTTTCTGAGAATGCTTCGTTCCAGTTTTGAACGGAAGATATTTCCTTTTCCATGAAAGCCCTCTTTGGGCTTCCAAATATCCCTTTGCCAATTCCCCAAGAACAGCCTTAGCGAAAGGCTTCTTGAAGGGAAAGATGTTACTCTGTGAGATGAATTAACAGAACACAGAGCAGTTTCTCAGAAAGCTTCTTTCCAGTTTTGAACCGAAGATATTTCCTTTTTCAACATAGCCCTCTATGGGCTTCCAAATATCCCTTTGCCAATTACACAAGAACAGCCTTAGCGAAAGGCTGCTTTAAGGGAAAGATGTAACTCTGTGAGATGAATTAACAGAACACAGAGCAGTTTCTCAGAAAGTTTCTTTAAAGTTTTGAACGGAAGATATTTCCTTTTTCACCATAGCCCTCTACGGCCTTCCAAATATCCCTTTGCCAATTCCACAAGAACAGCCTTAGCGAAAGGCTTCTTGAAGGGAAAGAGGTATCTCTGTGAGATGAATTAACAGAACACAGAGCAGTTTCTTAGATATCTTCTTTCCAGTTTTGAACGGAAGATATTACCTTTTTCATCATAGCCCTCTATGGGCTTCCAAATATCAATTTGGCAATTCAACAAGAACAGCCTTAGCGAAAGGCTGCTTGAAGGGAAAGATGTAACTCTGTGAGATGAATTAACAGAACACAGAGTAGTTTCTCAGAAAGCTTCTTTCCAGTTTTGAACGGAAGATATTTCCTTTTTCACCATAGCCCTCTATGGGCTTCCAAATATCCCTTTGCCAATTCCACAAGAACAGCCTTAGCGAAAGGCTTCTTGAAGGAAAAGATGTAACTCTGTGAGATGAATTAACAGAACACAGAGCAGTTTCTCAGAAAGATTCTTTCCAGTTTTGAACGGAAGATATTTCCTTTTTCACCATAGCCCTCTATGGGCTTCCAAATATCCCTTTGCCAATTCCACAAGAACAGCCTTAGCGAAAGGATTCTTGAAGGGAAAGATATAACTCTGTGAGATGAATTAACAGAACACAGAGCAGATTCTCAGAAAGCTTCTTTCCAGTTTTAAAACGGAAGATATTTCCTTTTTCACCATAGCCCTCTATGGGCTTCCAAATATCCCCTTGCCAATTCCACAAGAACAGCCTTAGCGAAAGGCTTCTTGAAGGGAAAGATGTAACTCTGTGAGATGAATTAACAGTACACAGAGCTGTTTCTCAGATATCTTCTTTCCAGTTTTGAACGGAAGATATTACCTTTTTCACCATAGCCCTCTATAGGCTTCCAAATATCCCTTTGCCAATTCCACAAGAACAGCCTTAGCGAAAGGCTGCTTGAAGGGAAAGATGTAACTCTGTGAGATGAATTAACAGAACACAGAGCAGTTTCTCAGAAAGCTTCTTTCCAGTTTTGAACGGAAGATATTTCCTTTTTCACCATAGCCCTCTATGGGCTTCCAAATATCCCTTTGCCAATTCCACAAGAACAGCCTTAGCGAAAGGCTTCTTGAAGGGAAAGATGTAACTCTGTGAGATGAATTAACAGAACACAGAGCAGTTTCTCAGAAAGCTTCTTTCCAGTTTTGAACGGAAGATATTTCCTTTTTCACCATAGCCCTCTATGGGCTTCCAAATATCCCTTTGCCAATTCCACAAGAACAGCCTTAGCGAAAGGTTTCTTTAAGGGAAAGATGTAACTCTGTGAGATGAATTAACAGAAGACAGAGCCGTTTCTCAGAAAGTTTCTCTAAAGTTTTGAACGGAAGATATTTCCTTTTTCACCATAGCCCTCTATGGGCTTCCAAATATCCCTTTGCCAATTCCACAAGAACAGCCTTAGCGAAAGGCTTCTTGAAGGACAAGATGTAACTCTGTGTGATGAATTAACAGAACACAGAGCAGTTTCTCAGAAAGCTTCTTTCCAGTTTTGAACGGAAGATATTTCCTTTTTCACCATAGCCCTCTATGGGCTTCCAAATATCCCTTTGCCAATTCCACAAGAACAGCCTTAGCGAAAGGCTGCTTGAAGGGAAAGATATAACTCTGTGAGATGAATTAACAGAACACAGAGCAGATTCTCAGAAAGCTTCTTTCCAGTTTTAAAACTTAAGATATTTCCTTTTTCACCATAGCCCTCTAGGGGCTTCCAAATATCCCTTTGCCAATTCCACAGGAACAGCCTTAGCGAAAGGCTTCTTGAAGGGAAAGATATAACTCTGTGAGATGAATTAACAGAATACAGAGCAGTTTCTCAGAAAGCTTCTTTCCAGTTTTGAACGGAAGATATTTCCTTTTTCACCATAGCCCTCTATGGGCTTCCAAATATCCCTTTGCCAATTCCACAAGAACAGCCTTAGCGAAAGGCTTCTTGAAGGGAAAGATATAACTCTGTGAGATAAATTAACAGAACACAGAGCAGTTTCTCAGAAAGCTTCTTTCCAGTTTGGAACGGAAGATATTTCCTTTTTCACCATAGCCCTCTATGGGCTTCCAAATATCCCTTTGCCAATTCCACAAGAACAGCCTTAGCAAAAGGCTTCTTGAAGGGAAAAATGTAACTCTGTGAGATGCATTAAGAGAACACAGAGCAGTTTCTCAGAGAGCTTGTTTCCAGTTTTCAACGGAAGATATTTCCTTTTTCACCATAGCCCTCTAGGGGCTTCAAAATATCCCTTTGCCAATTCCACAGGAACAGCCTTAGCGAAAGGCTTCTTGAAGGGAAAGATGTAACTCTGTGAGATGAATTAACAGAACACAGAGCAGTTTCTCAGAAAGTTTCTTTAAAGTTTTGAACGGAAGATATTTCCTTTTTCACCATAGCCCTCTACGGCCTTCCAAATATCCCTTTGCCAATTCCACAAGAACAGCCTTAGCGAAAGGCTTCTTGAAGGGAAAGAGGTATCTCTATGATATGAATTAACAGAACACAGAGCAGTTTCTTAGATATCTTCTTTCCAGTTTTGAACGGAAGGTATTACCTTTTTCACCATAGCCCTCTATGGGCTTCCAAATATCAATTTGGCAATTCAACAAGAACAGCCTTAGCGAAAGGCTGCTTGAAGGGAAAGATGTAACTCTGTGAGATGAATTAACAGAACACAGAGTAGTTTCTCAGAAAGCTTCTTTCCAGTTTTGAACGGAAGATATTTCCTTTTTCACCATAGCCCTCTATGGGCTTCCAAATATCCCTTTGCCAATTCCACAAGAACAGCCTTAGCGAAAGGCTTCTTGAAGGAAAAGATGTAACTCTGTCAGATGAATTAACAGAACACAGAGCAGTTTCTCAGAAGATTCTTTCCAGTTTTGACCGGAAGATATTTCCTTTTTCACCATAGACCTCTATGGGCTTCCAAATATCCCTTTGCCAATTCCACAAGAACAGCCTTAGCGAAAGGATTCTTGAAGGGAAAGATATAACTCTGTGAGATGAATTAACAGAACACAGAGCAGATTCTCAGAAAGCTTCTTTCCAGTTTTAAAACGGAAGATATTTCCTTTTTCACCATAGCCCTCTATGGGCTTCCAAATATCCCCTTGCCAATTCCACAAGAACAGCCTTAGCGAAAGGCTTCTTGAAGGGAAAGATGTAACTCTGTGAGATGAATTAACAGTACACAGAGCTGTTTCTCAGATATCTTCTTTCCAGTTTTGAACGGAAGATATTACCTTTTTCACCATAGCCCTCTATAGGCTTCCAAATATCCCTTTGCCAATTCCACAAGAACAGCCTTAGCGAAAGGCTGCTTGAAGGGAAAGATGTAACTCTGTGAGATGAATTAACAGAACACAGAGCAGTTTCTCAGAAAGCTTCTTTCCAGTTTTGAACGGAAGATATTTCCTTTTTCACCATAGCCCTCTATGGGCTTCCAAATATCCCTTTGCCAATTACACAAGAACAGCCTTAGCGAAAGGCTTCTTGAAGGGAAAGATGTAACTCTGTGAGATGAATTAACAGAACACAGAGCAGTTTCTCAGAAAGCTTCTTTCCAATTTTGATCAGAAGATATTTCCTTTTTCACCATAGCCCTCTATGGGCTTCCAAATATCCCTTTGCCAATTCCACAAGAACAGCCTTAGCGAAAGACTTCTTGAAGGGAAAGATGTAACTCTGTCATATGAATTAACAGAACACAGAGCAGTTTCTCAGAAAGCTTCTTTCCAGTTTTGAACCGAAGATATTTCCTTTTTCACCATAGCCCTCTATGGGCTTCCAAATATCCCTTTGCCAATTCCACAAGAACAGCCTTAGCGAAAGGCTTCTTGAAGGGAAAGATGTAACTCTGTGAGATGAATTAACAGAACACAGAGCAGTTTCTCAGAAAGCTTCTTTCCAGTTTTGAACGGAAGATATTTCCTTTTTCACCATAGCCCTCTATGGGTTTCCAAGCATCCCTTTGCCAATTCCACAAGAACAGCCTTAGCGAAAGGCTTCTTGAAGGGAAAGATGTAACTCTGTGAGATGAATTAACAGAAGACAGAGCAGTTTCTCAGAAAGCTTCTTTCCAGTTTTGAACCGAAGATATTTCCTTTTTCACCATAGCCCTCAATGGGTTTCCAAATATCCCTTTGCTAATTTCACAAGAACAGCCTTAGCGAAAGGCTTCTTGAAGGGAAAGATGTAACTCTGTGAGATGAATTAACAGTACATAGAGCAGTTTCTCAGAAAGCTTCTTTCCAGTTTTGAACGGAAGATATTTCCCTTTTCACCATAGCCCTCTATGGGCTTCCAAATATCCCTTTGCCAATTGCACAAGAAAAGCCTTAGCGAAAGACTTCTTGAAGGGAAAGATGTAACTCTGTGAGATGAATTAACAGAACACAGAGCAGTTTCTCAGAAAGCTTCTTTCCAGTTTTGAACAGAAGATATTTCCTTTTTCACCATAGCCCTCTATGGGCTCCTAAATATCCCTTTTCCAATTGCACAAGAACAGCCTTAGCGAAAGGCTTCTTGAAGGAAAAGATGTAACTCTGTGAGATGAATTAACAGAACACAGAGCAGTTTCTCAGAAAGCTTCTTTCCAGTTTTGAACGGAAGATATTTCCTTTTTCACCATAGCCCTCTATGGGCTTCCAAATATCCCTTTGCCAATTCCACAAGAACAGCCTTAGCGAAAGGCTTCTTGAAGGGAAAGATGTAACTCTGTGAGATGAATTAACAGAACACAGAGCAGTTTCTCAGAAAGCTTCTTTCCAGTTTTCAACGGAAGATATTCCCTTTTTCACCATAGCCCTCTATGGGCTTCCAAATATCCCTTTGCCAATTCCACAAGAACAGCCTTAGCGAAAGGCTTCTTGAAGGGAAAGATGTAACTCTGTGAGATGAATTAACAGAACACAGAGCAGTTTCTCAGAAAGCTTCTTTCCAGTTTTGAACGGAAGATATTTCCTTTTTCACCATAGCCCCCTATGGGCTTCCAAATATCCCTTTGCCAATTCCACAAGAACAGCCTTAGCGAAAGGCTTCTTGTAGGGAAAGATGTAACTCTGTGAGATGAATTAACAGAACACAGAGCAGATTCTCAGAATGCTTCTTTCCAGTTTTAAAACGGAAGATATTTCCTTTTTCACCATAGTCCTCTATGGGCTTCCAAATATCCCTTTGCCAATTCCACAAGAACAGCCTTAGCGAAAGGCTTCTTGAAGGGAAAGATGTAACTCTGTGAGATGAATTAACAGAACACAGAGCAGTTTCTGAGATATGTTCTTTCCAGTTTTGAACGGAAGATATTACCTTTTTCACCATAGCACTATAAGGGCTTCCAAATATCCCTTTGCCAATTCCACAAGAACAGCCTTAGCGAAAGGCTGCTTGAAGGGAAAGATGTAACTCTGTGAGATGAATTAACAGAACACAGAGCGGTTTCTCAGAAAGCTTCGTTCCAGTTTTGAGCGGAAGATATTTCCTTTTCCATGAAAGCCCTCTATGGGCTTCCAAATATCCCTTTGCCAATTCCTCAAGAACAGCCTTAGCGAAAGGCTTCTTGAAGGGAAAGATGTTACTCTGTGAGATGAATTAACAGAACACAGAGCAGTTTCTCAGAAAGCTTCTTTCCAGTTTTGAACCGAAGATATTTCCATTTTCAACATAGCCCTCTATGGGCTTCCAAATATCCCTTTGCCAATTCCACAAGAACAGCCTTAGCGAAAGGCTGCTTTAAGGGAAAGATGTAACTCTGTGGGATGAATTAACAGAACACAGAGTAGTTTCTCAGAAAGCTTCTTTCCAGTTTTGAACGGAAGATATTTCCTTTTTCACTATAGCCCGCTATGGGCTTCCAAATATCCTTTTGCCAATTGCACAAGAACAGCCTTAGCGAAATGCTTCTTGAAGGGAAAGATGTAACTCTGTGAGATGAATTAACAGAACACAGAGCCGTTTCTCAGAAAGCTTCTTTCCAGTTTTGAACGGAAGATATTTCCTTTTTCACCATAGCCCTCTATGGGCTTCCAAATATCCCTTTGCCAATTCCACAAGAACAGCCTTAGCAAAAGGCTTCTTGAACGGAAAAATGTAACTCTGTGAGATGAATTAAGAGAACACAGAGCAGTTTCTCAGAGAGCTTGTTTCCAGTTTTCAACGGAAGATATTTCCTTTTTCACCATAGCCCTCTAGGGGCTTCCAATATCCCTTTTCCAATTCCACAGGAACAGCCTTAGCGAAAGGCTTCTTGAAGGGAAAGATGTAACTCTGTGAGATGAATTAACAGAACACAGAGCAGTTTCTCAGAAAGCTTCTTTCCAGTTTTGAACGGAAGATATTTCCTTTTTCACCATAGCCCTCTATGGGCTTCCAATTATCCCTTTGCCAATTCCACAAGAACAGCCTTAGCGAAAGGCTTCTTGAAGGGAAAGATGTAATTCTGTGAGATGAATTAACAGAACACAGAGCAGATTCTCAGAAAGCTTCTTTCCAGTTTTAAAACGGAAGATATTTCCTCTTTCACCATAGTCCGCTATGGGCTTCCAAATATCCCTTTGCCAATTCCACAAGAACAGCCTAAGCGAAAGGCTTCTTGAAGGGAAAGATGTAACTCTGTGAGATGAATTAACAGAACACAGAGCAGTTTCTCAGATATGTTCTTTCCAGTTTTGAACGGAAGATATTACCTTTTTCACCATAGCCCTCTATGGGCTTCCAAATATCCCTTTGCCAATTCCACAAGAACAGCCTTAGCGAAAGGCTGCTTGAAGGGAAAGATGTAACTCTGGGAGATGAATTAACAGAACACAGAGCAGTTTCTGAGAATGCTTCGTTCCAGTTTTGAACGGAAGATATTTCCTTTTCCATGAAAGCCCTCTTTGGGCTTCCAAATATCCCTTTGCCAATTCCCCAAGAACAGCCTTAGCGAAAGGCTTCTTGAAGGGAAAGATGTTACTCTGTGAGATGAATTAACAGAACACAGAGCAGTTTCTCATAAAGCTTCTTTCCAGTTTTGAACCGAAGATATTTCCTTTTTCAACATAGCCCTCTATGGGCTTCCAAATATCCCTTTGCCAATTCCACAAGAACAGCCTTAGCGAAAGGCTGCTTTAAGGGAAAGATGTAACTCTGTGAGATGAATTAACAGAACACAGAGCAGTTTCTCAGAAAGTTTCTTTAAAGTTTTGAACGGAAGATATTTCCTTTTTCACCATAGCCCTCTACGGCCTTCCAAATATCCCTTTGCCAATTCCACAAGAACAGCCTTAGCGAAAGGCTTCTTGAAGGGAAAGAGGTATCTCTGTGAGATGAATTAAGAGAACACAGAGCAGTTTCTTAGATATCTTCTTTCCAGTTTTGAACGGAAGATATTACCTTTTTCATCATAGCCCTCTATGGGCTTCCAAATATCAATTTGGCAATTCAACAAGAACAGCCTTAGCGAAAGGCTGCTTGAAGGGAAAGATGTAACTCTGTGAGATGAATTAACAGAACACAGAGCAGTTTCTCAGAAAGCTTCTTTCCAGTTTTGAACGGAAGATATTTCCTTTTTCACCATAGCCCTCTATGGGCTTCCAAATATCCCTTTGCCAATTCCACAAGAACAGCCTTAGCGAAAGGCTTCTTGAAGGAAAAGATGTAACTCTGTGAGATGAATTAACAGAACACAGAGCAGTTTCTCAGAAAGATTCTTTCCAGTTTTGAACGGAAGATATTTCCTTTTTCACCATAGCCCTCTATGGGCTTCCAAATATCCCTTTGCCAATTTCACAAGAACAGCCTTAGCGAAAGGATTCTTGAAGGGAAAGATATAACTCTGTGAGATGAATTAACAGAACACAGAGCAGATTCTCAGAAAGCTTCTTTCCAGTTTTGAACGGAAGATATTTCCCTTTTCACCTTAGCCCTCTATGGGCTTCCAAATATCCCTTTGCCAATTCCACAAGAACAGCCTTAGCGAAAGACTTCTTGAAGGGAAAGATGTAACTCTGTGAGATGAATTAACAGAACACAGAGCGGTTTCTCAGAAAGCTTCTTTCCAGTTTTGAACAGAAGATATTTCCTTTTTCACAATAGCCCTCTATGGGCTCCTAAATATCCCTTTTCCTATTGCACAAGAACAGCCTTAGCGAAAGGCTTCTTGAAGGGAAAGATGTAACTCTGTGAGATGAATTAACAGAACACAGAGCAGTTTCTCAGAAAGCTTCTTTCCAGTTTTGAACGGAAGATATTTCCTTTTTCACCATAGCCCTCTATGGGCTTCCAAATATCCCTTTGCCAATTCCACAAGAACAGCCTTAGCGAAAGGCTTCTTGAAGGGAAAGATGTAACCCTGTGAGATGAATTAACAGAACACAGAGCAGTTTCTCAGAAAGCTTCTTTCCAGTATTGAATGGAAGATATTTCGTTTTTCACCATAGCCCTCTATGGGCTTCCAAATATCCCTTTGCCAATTCCACAAGAACAGCCTTAGCGAAAGGCTGCTTGAAGGGAAAGATGTAACTCTGTGAGATGAATTAACAGAACACAGAGCCGTTTCTCAGAAATCTTCTTTCCAGTTTTGAACGGAAGATATTTCCTTTTTCACCATAGCACTCTATGGGCTTCTAAATATCCCTTTGCCAATTCCACAAGAACAGCCTTAGCGAAAGGCTTCTTGAAGGGAAAGATGTAACTCTGTGAGATAAATTAACAGAACACAGAGCAGTTTGTCAGAGAGCTTGTTTCCAGTTTTCAACGGAAGATATTTCTTTTTTCACCATAGCCCTCTATGGGCTTCCAAATATCCCTTTGCCAATTCCACAAGAACAGCCGTAGAGAAAGGCTTCTTGAAGGGAAAGATGTAACTCTGTGAGATGAATTAACAGAACACAGAGCAGATTCTCAGAAAGCTTCTTTCAGTTTTAAAACGGAAGATATTTCCTTTTTCACCATAGTCCTCTATGGGCTTCCAAATATCCCTTTGCCAATTCCACAAGAACAGCCTTAGCGAAAGGCTGCTTGAAGGGAAAGATGTAACTCTGTGAGATGAATTAACAGAACACAGAGCAGTTTGTCAGAAAGCTTCTTTCCAGTTTTGAACGGAAGATATTTCCTTTTTCACCATAGCCCTCTATGGGCTTCCAAATATCCCTTTTCCAATTCCACAAGAACAGCGTTAGCGAAAGGCTACTTGAAGGGAAAGATGGAAATCTGTGAGATGATTTAACAGAACACAGAGCAGTTTCTCAGAAAGCTTCTTTCCAGTTTTGAACGGAAGATATTTCCTTTTTCACCATAGCCTTCTATGGGCTTCCAAATATCCCTTTGCCAATTGCACAAGAACAGCCTTAGCGAAAGGCTTCTTGAAGGGAAAGATGTAACCCTGTGAGATGAATTAACAGAACACAGAGCAGTTTCTCAGAAAGCTTGTTTCCAGTTTTGAACGGAAGATATTTTCTTTTTCAACATAGCCCTCTATGGGCTTCCAAATATCCCTTTGTCAATTCCACAAGAACAGCCTTAGCGAAAGGCTTCTTGAAGGGAAGGATGTAACTCTGTGAGAAGAATTAACAGAACACAGAGCAGTTTCTCAGAAAGCTTCTTTCCAGTTTTGAACGGAAGATATTTCCTTTTTCACCATAGCCCTCTAGGGGCTTCCAAATATCCCTTTGCCAATTCCACAAGAACTGCCTTAGCGAAAGGATTCTTGAAGGGAAAGATGGAACTCTGTGAGATGAATTAACAGAACACAGAGCAGTTTCTCAGAAAGCTTCTTTCCAGTTTTCAACGGAAGATATTTCCTTTTTCACCATAGCCCTCTATGGGCTTCCAAATATCCCTTTACGAATTCCACAAGAACAGCCTTAGCGAAAGGCTTCTTGAAGGGAAAGATGTAACTCTGTGAGGTGAATTAACAGAACACAGTGTAGTTTCTCAGAAAGCTTCTTTCCAGTATTGAACGGAAGATATTTCCTCTTTCTCCATAGCCCTCTATGAGCTTCCAAATATCCCTTTGCCAATTCCACAAGAACAGCCTTAGGGAAAGGCTTCTTGAAGGGAAAGATGTAACTCTGTGAGATGAATTAACAGAACACAGAGCAGATTCTCAGAAAGCTTCTTTCCAGTTTTAAAACGGAAGATATTTCCTTTTTCACCATAGTCCTCTATGGGCTTCCAAATATCCCTTTGCCAATTCCACAAGAACAGCCTTAGCGAAAGGCTTCTTGAAGGGATAGATGTAACTCTGTGAGATGAATTAAGAGAACACAGAGCAGTTTCTCAGATATCTTCTTTCCAGTTTTAACCGGAAGATATTACCTTTTTCACCATTGCCCTCTATGGGCTTCCAAATATCCCTTTGCCAATTCCACAAGAACAGCCTTAGCGAAAGGTTTCTTTAAGGGAAAGATGTAACTCTGTGAGATGAATTAACAGAAGACAGAGCCGTTTCTCAGAAAGTTTCTTTAAAGTTTTGAACGGAAGATATTTCCTTTTTCACCATAGCCCTCTATGGGCTTCCAAATATCCCTTTGCCAATTACACAAGAACAGCCTTAGCGAAAGGATTCTTGAAGGGAAACATGTAACTCTGTGAGATGAATTAGCAGAACACAGAGCAGTTTCTCAGAAAGCTTCTTTCCAATTTTGATCGGAAGATATTTCCTTTTTCACCATAGCCCTCTATGGGCTTCCAAATATCCCTTTGCCAATTCCACAAGAACAGCCTTAGCGTAAGACTTCTTGAAGGGAAAGATGTAACTCTGTGAGATGAATTAACAGAACACAGAGCAGTTTCTCAGAAAGCTTCTTTACAGTTTTGAACGGAAGATATTTCCTTTTTCACCATAGCCCTCTATGGGCTTCCAAATATCCCTCTGCGAATTCCACAAGAACAGCCTTTGCGAAAGGCTTCTTGAAGGGAAACATGTAACTCTGTGAGATGAATTAACAGAACACAGAGTAGTTTCTCAGAAAGCTTCTTTCCAGTTTTGAACGGAAGATATTTCCTTTTTCACCATAGCCCTCTATGGGCTTCCAAATATCCCTTTGCCAATTCCACAAGAACAGCCTTAGCGAAAGGCTTCTTGAAGGGAAAGATGTAACTCTGTGAGATGAATTAACAGAACACAGAGCAGATTCTCAGAAAGCTTCTTTCCAGTTTTAAAACGGAAGATATTTCCTTTTTCACCATAGTCCTCTAAGGGCTTCCAAATATCCCTTTGCCAATTCCGCAAGAACAGCCTTAGCGAAAGGCTTCTTGAAGGGAAAGATGTAACTCTGTGAGATGAATTAACAGAACACAGAGCAGTTTCTCAGATATGTTCTTTTCAGTTTTGAACGGAAGATATTACCTTTTTCACCATAGCCCTCTATGGGCTTCCAAATATCCCTTTGCCAATTCCACAAGAACAGCCTTAGCGAAAGGCTTCTTGAAGGGAAATATGTAACTCTGTGAGATGAATTAACAGAACACAGAGCAGTTTCTCAGAAAGCTTCTTTCCAGTTTTGAACCGAAGATATTTCCTTTTTCGCCATAGCCCTCTATGGGCTTCCAAATATCCCTTTGCCAATTCCACAAGAACAGCCTTAGCGAAAGGCTTCTTGAAGGGAAAGATGTAATTCTGTGAGATGAATTAACAGAACACAGAGCAGATTCTCAGAAAGCTTCTTTCCAGTTTTAAAACGGAAGATATTTCCTCTTTCACCATAGTCCGCTATGGGCTTCCAAATATCCCTTTGCCAATTCCACAAGAACAGCCTAAGCGAAAGGCTTCTTGAAGGGAAAGATGTAACTCTGTGAGATGAATTAACAGAACACAGAGCAGTTTCTCAGATATGTTCTTTCCAGTTTTGAACGGAAGATATTACCTTTTTCACCATAGCCCTCTATGGGCTTCCAAATATCCCTTTGCCAATTCCACAAGAACAGCCTTAGCGAAAGGCTGCTTGAAGGGAAAGATGTAACTCTGGGAGATGAATTAACAGAACACAGAGCAGTTTCTGAGAATGCTTCGTTCCAGTTTTGAACGGAAGATATTTCCTTTTCCATGAAAGCCCTCTTTGGGCTTCCAAATATCCCTTTGCCAATTCCCCAAGAACAGCCTTAGCGAAAGGCTTCTTGAAGGGAAAGATGTTACTCTGTGAGATGAATTAACAGAACACAGAGCAGTTTCTCATAAAGCTTCTTTCCAGTTTTGAACCGAAGATATTTCCTTTTTCAACATAGCCCTCTATGGGCTTCCAAATATCCCTTTGCCAATTCCACAAGAACAGCCTTAGCGAAAGGCTGCTTTAAGGGAAAGATGTAACTCTGTGAGATGAATTAACAGAACACAGAGCAGTTTCTCAGAAAGTTTCTTTAAAGTTTTGAACGGAAGATATTTCCTTTTTCACCATAGCCCTCTACGGCCTTCCAAATATCCCTTTGCCAATTCCACAAGAACAGCCTTAGCGAAAGGCTTCTTGAAGGGAAAGAGGTATCTCTGTGAGATGAATTAAGAGAACACAGAGCAGTTTCTTAGATATCTTCTTTCCAGTTTTGAACGGAAGATATTACCTTTTTCATCATAGCCCTCTATGGGCTTCCAAATATCAATTTGGCAATTCAACAAGAACAGCCTTAGCGAAAGGCTGCTTGAAGGGAAAGATGTAACTCTGTGAGATGAATTAACAGAACACAGAGCAGTTTCTCAGAAAGCTTCTTTCCAGTTTTGAACGGAAGATATTTCCTTTTTCACCATAGCCCTCTATGGGCATCCAAATATCCCTTTGCCAATTCCACAAGAACAGCCTTAGCGAAAGGCTTCTTGAAGGAAAAGATGTAACTCTGTGAGATGAATTAACAGAACACAGAGCAGTTTCTCAGAAAGATTCTTTCCAGTTTTGAACGGAAGATATTTCCTTTTTCACCATAGCCCTCTATGGGCTTCCAAATATCCCTTTGCCAATTTCACAAGAACAGCCTTAGCGAAAGGATTCTTGAAGGGAAAGATATAACTCTGTGAGATGAATTAACAGAACACAGAGCAGATTCTCAGAAAGCTTCTTTCCAGTTTTGAACGGAAGATATTTCCCTTTTCACCTTAGCCCTCTATGGGCTTCCAAATATCCCTTTGCCAATTCCACAAGAACAGCCTTAGCGAAAGACTTCTTGAAGGGAAAGATGTAACTCTGTGAGATGAATTAACAGAACACAGAGCGGTTTCTCAGAAAGCTTCTTTCCAGTTTTGAACAGAAGATATTTCCTTTTTCACAATAGCCCTCTATGGGCTCCTAAATATCCCTTTTCCTATTGCACAAGAACAGCCTTAGCGAAAGGCTTCTTGAAGGGAAAGATGTAACTCTGTGAGATGAATTAACAGAACACAGAGCAGTTTCTCAGAAAGCTTCTTTCCAGTTTTGAACGGAAGATATTTCCTTTTTCACCATAGCCCTCTATGGGCTTCCAAATATCCCTTTGCCAATTCCACAAGAACAGCCTTAGCGAAAGGCTTCTTGAAGGGAAAGATGTAACCCTGTGAGATGAATTAACAGAACACAGAGCAGTTTCTCAGAAAGCTTCTTTCCAGTATTGAATGGAAGATATTTCGTTTTTCACCATAGCCCTCTATGGGCTTCCAAATATCCCTTTGCCAATTCCACAAGAACAGCCTTAGCGAAAGGCTGCTTGAAGGGAAAGATGTAACTCTGTGAGATGAATTAACAGAACACAGAGCCGTTTCTCAGAAATCTTCTTTCCAGTTTTGAACGGAAGATATTTCCTTTTTCACCATAGCACTCTATGGGCTTCTAAATATCCCTTTGCCAATTCCACAAGAACAGCCTTAGCGAAAGGCTTCTTGAAGGGAAAGATGTAACTCTGTGAGATAAATTAACAGAACACAGAGCAGTTTGTCAGAGAGCTTGTTTCCAGTTTTCAACGGAAGATATTTCTTTTTTCACCATAGCCCTCTATGGGCTTCCAAATATCCCTTTGCCAATTCCACAAGAACAGCCGTAGAGAAAGGCTTCTTGAAGGGAAAGATGTAACTCTGTGAGATGAATTAACAGAACACAGAGCAGATTCTCAGAAAGCTTCTTTCAGTTTTAAAACGGAAGATATTTCCTTTTTCACCATAGTCCTCTATGGGCTTCCAAATATCCCTTTGCCAATTCCACAAGAACAGCCTTAGCGAAAGGCTTCTCGAAGGGAAAGATGTAACTCTGTGAGATGAATTAACAGAACACAGAGCAGTTTCTCAGATATGTTCTTTCCAGTTTTGAACGGAAGATATTTCCTTTTTCACCATAGCCCTCTATGGGCTTCCAAATATCCCTTTGCCAATTCCACAAGAACAGCCTTAGCGAAAGGCTGCTTGAAGGGAAAGATGTAACTCTGTGAGATGAATTAACAGAACACAGAGCAGTTTGTCAGAAAGCTTCTTTCCAGTTTTGAACGGAAGATATTTCCTTTTTCACCATAGCCCTCTATGGGCTTCCAAATATCCCTTTTCCAATTCCACAAGAACAGCGTTAGCGAAAGGCTACTTGAAGGGAAAGATGGAAATCTGTGAGATGATTTAACAGAACACAGAGCAGTTTCTCAGAAAGCTTCTTTCCAGTTTTGAACGGAAGATATTTCCTTTTTCACCATAGCCTTCTATGGGCTTCCAAATATCCCTTTGCCAATTGCACAAGAACAGCCTTAGCGAAAGGCTTCTTGAAGGGAAAGATGTAACCCTGTGAGATGAATTAACAGAACACAGAGCAGTTTCTCAGAAAGCTTGTTTCCAGTTTTGAACGGAAGATATTTTCTTTTTCAACATAGCCCTCTATGGGCTTCCAAATATCCCTTTGCCAATTCCACAAGAACAGCCTTAGCGAAAGGCTTCTTGAAGGGAAGGATGTAACTCTGTGAGAAGAATTAACAGAACACAGAGCAGTTTCTCAGAAAGCTTCTTTCCAGTTTTGAACGGAAGATATTTCCTTTTTCACCATAGCCCTCTAGGGGCTTCCAAATATCCCTTTGCCAATTCCACAAGAACTGCCTTAGCGAAAGGATTCTTGAAGGGAAAGATGGAACTCTGTGAGATGAATTAACAGAACACAGAGCAGTTTCTCAGAAAGCTTCTTTCCAGTTTTCAACGGAAGATATTTCCTTTTTCACCATAGCCCTCTATGGGCTTCCAAATATCCCTTTACGAATTCCACAAGAACAGCCTTAGCGAAAGGCTTCTTGAAGGGAAAGATGTAACTCTGTGAGGTGAATTAACAGAACACAGTGTAGTTTCTCAGAAAGCTTCTTTCCAGTATTGAACGGAAGATATTTCCTCTTTCTCCATAGCCCTCTATGAGCTTCCAAATATCCCTTTGCCAATTCCACAAGAACAGCCTTAGGGAAAGGCTTCTTGAAGGGAAAGATGTAACTCTGTGAGATGAATTAACAGAACACAGAGCAGATTCTCAGAAAGCTTCTTTCCAGTTTTAAAACGGAAGATATTTCCTTTTTCACCATAGTCCTCTATGGGCTTCCAAATATCCCTTTGCCAATTCCACAAGAACAGCCTTAGCGAAAGGCTTCTTGAAGGGATAGATGTAACTCTGTGAGATGAATTAAGAGAACACAGAGCAGTTTCTCAGATATCTTCTTTCCAGTTTTAACCGGAAGATATTACCTTTTTCACCATTGCCCTCTATGGGCTTCCAAATATCCCTTTGCCAATTCCACAAGAACAGCCTTAGCGAAAGGTTTCTTTAAGGGAAAGATGTAACTCTGTGAGATGAATTAACAGAAGACAGAGCCGTTTCTCAGAAAGTTTCTTTAAAGTTTTGAACGGAAGATATTTCCTTTTTCACCATAGCCCTCTATGGGCTTCCAAATATCCCTTTGCCAATTACACAAGAACAGCCTTAGCGAAAGGATTCTTGAAGGGAAACATGTAACTCTGTGAGATGAATTAGCAGAACACAGAGCAGTTTCTCAGAAAGCTTCTTTCCAATTTTGATCGGAAGATATTTCCTTTTTCACCATAGCCCTCTATGGGCTTCCAAATATCCCTTTGCCAATTCCACAAGAACAGCCTTAGCGTAAGACTTCTTGAAGGGAAAGATGTAACTCTGTGAGATGAATTAACAGAACACAGAGCAGTTTCTCAGAAAGCTTCTTTACAGTTTTGAACGGAAGATATTTCCTTTTTCACCATAGCCCTCTATGGGCTTCCAAATATCCCTCTGCGAATTCCACAAGAACAGCCTTTGCGAAAGGCTTCTTGAAGGGAAACATGTAACTCTGTGAGATGAATTAACAGAACACAGAGTAGTTTCTCAGAAAGCTTCTTTCCAGTTTTGAACGGAAGATATTTCCTTTTTCACCATAGCCCTCTATGGGCTTCCAAATATCCCTTTGCCAATTCCACAAGAACAGCCTTAGCGAAAGGCTTCTTGAAGGGAAAGATGTAACTCTGTGAGATGAATTAACAGAACACAGAGCAGATTCTCAGAAAGCTTCTTTCCAGTTTTAAAACGGAAGATATTTCCTTTTTCACCATAGTCCTCTAAGGGCTTCCAAATATCCCTTTGCCAATTCCGCAAGAACAGCCTTAGCGAAAGGCTTCTTGAAGGGAAAGATGTAACTCTGTGAGATGAATTAACAGAACACAGAGCAGTTTCTCAGATATGTTCTTTTCAGTTTTGAACGGAAGATATTACCTTTTTCACCATAGCCCTCTATGGGCTTCCAAATATCCCTTTGCCAATTCCACAAGAACAGCCTTAGCGAAAGGCTTCTTGAAGGGAAATATGTAACTCTGTGAGATGAATTAACAGAACACAGAGCAGTTTCTCAGAAAGCTTCTTTCCAGTTTTGAACCGAAGATATTTCCTTTTTCGCCATAGCCCTCTATGGGCTTCCAAATATCCCTTTGCCAATTCCACAAGAACAGCCTTAGCGAAAGGCTTCTTGAAGGGAAAGATGTAACACTGTGAGATGAATTAACAGAACACAGAGCAGTTTCTCAGAAAGCTTCTTTCCAGTTTTGAACGGAAGGTATTTCCTTTTTCACCATAGCCCTCTATGGGCTTCCAAATATCCCTTTGCCGATTCGACAAGAACAGCCTTAGCGAAAGGCTTCTTGAAGGGAAAGATGTAACTCTGTGAGATGAATTAACAGAACACAGAGCAGTTTCTCAGAAAGCTTCTTTCCAGTTTTGAACGGAAGATATTTCCTTTTTCACCATAGCCCTCTATGGGCTTCGAAATATCCCTTTTCCAATTCCACAAAAAAGCCTTAGCGAAAGGCTTCTTGAAGGGAAAGATGTAACTCTGTGAGATGAATTAACAGAACACAGAGCAGTTTCTCAGAAAGCTTCTTTCCAGTTTTGAACGGAAGATATTTCCTTTTTCACCATAGCCCTCTAAGGGTTTCCAAGTGTCCCTTTGCCAATTCCACAAGAACAGCCTTAGCGAAAGGCTTCTTGAAGGGAAAGATGTAACTCTGTGAGATGAATTAACAGAAGACAGAGCAGTTTCTCAGAAAGCTTCTTTCCAGTTTTGAACCGAAGATATTTCCTTTTTCACCATAGCCCTCAATGGGCTTCCAAATATACCTTTGCTAATTCCACAAGAACAGCCTTAGCGAAAGGCTTCTTGAAGGGAAAAATGTAACTCTGTGAGATGAATTAACAGAACATAGAGCAGTTTCTCAGAAAGCTTCTTTCCAGTTTTGAACGGAAGATATTTCCCTTTTCACCATAGCCCTCTATGGGCTTCCAAATATCCCTTTGCCCATTCCACAAGAACAGCCTTAGCGAAAGACTTCTTGAAGGGAAAGATGTAACTCTGTGAGATGAATTAACAGAACACAGAGCGGTTTCTCAGAAAGCTTCTTTCCAGTTTTGAACAGAAGATATTTCCTTTTTCACCATAGTCCTCTATGGGCTCCTAAATATCCCTTTTCCAATTGCACAAGAACAGCCTTAGCGAAAGGCTTCTTGAAGTGAAAGATGTAACTCTGTGAGATGAATTAACAGAACACAGAGCAGTTTCTCAGAAAGCTTCTTTCCAGATTTGAACGGAAGATATTTCCTTTTTCACCATAGCCCTCTATGGGCTTCCAAATATCCTTTTGCCAATTCCACAAGAACAGCCTTAGCGAAAGGCTTCTTGAAGGGAAAAATGTAACTCTGTGAGATGAATTAACAGAACACAGAGCAGTTTCTCAGAAAGCTTCTTTCCAGTTTTGAACGCAAGGTATTTCCTTTTTCACCATAGCCCTCTATGGGCTTCCAAATATCCCTTTGCCAATTCCACAAGAACAGCCTTAGCGAAAGGCTTCTTGAAGGGAAAGATGTAACTCTGTGAGATGAATTAACAGAACACAGAGCAGTTTCTCAGAAAGCTTCTTTCCAGTTTTGAACGGAAGATATTCCCTTTTTCACCATAGCCCTCTATGGGCTTCCAAATATCCCTTTGCCAATTCCACAAGAACAGCCTTAGCGAAAGGCTTCTTGAAGGGAAAGATGTAACTCTGTGAGATGAATTAACAGAACACAGAGCAGTTTCTCAGAAAGCTTCTTTCCAGTTTTGAACGGAAGATATTTCCTTTTTCACCATAGCCCTCTATGGGCTTCCAAATATCCCTTTGCCAATTCCACAAGAACAGCCTTAGCGAAAGGCTTCTTGAAGGGAAAGATGTAACCCTGTGAGATGAATTAACAGAACACAGAGCAGTTTCTCAGAAAGCTTCTTTCCAGTATTGAATGGAAGATATTTCGTTTTTCACCATAGCCCTCTATGGGCTTCCAAATATCCCTTTGCCAATTCCACAAGAACAGCCTTAGCGAAAGGCTGCTTGAAGGGAAAGATGTAACTCTGTGAGATGAATTAACAGAACACAGAGCCGTTTCTCAGAAATCTTCTTTCCAGTTTTGAACGGAAGATATTTCCTTTTTCACCATAGCACTCTATGGGCTTCTAAATATCCCTTTGCCAATTCCACAAGAACAGCCTTAGCGAAAGGCTTCTTGAAGGGAAAGATGTAACTCTGTGAGATAAATTAACAGAACACAGAGCAGTTTCTCAGAGAGCTTGTTTCCAGTTTTCAACGGAAGATATTTCCTTTTTCACAATAGCCCTCTATGGGCTTCCAAATATCCCTTTGCCAATTCCACAAGAACAGCCGTAGAGAAAGGCTTCTTGAAGGGAAAGATGCAACTCTGTGAGATGAATTAACAGAACACAGAGCAGTTTCTCAGAAAGCTTCTTTCCAGTTTTCAACGGAAGATATTCCCTTTTTCACCATAGCCCTCTATGGGCTTCCAAATATCCCTTTGCCAATTCCACAAGAACAGCCTTAGCGAAAGGCTTCTTGAAGGGAAAGATGTAACTCTGTGAGATGAATTAACAGAACACTGAGCAGTTTCTCAGAAAGCTTCTTTCCAGTTTTGAAAGGAAGATATTTCCTTTTTCACCATAGCCCCCTATGGGCTTCCAAATATCCCTTTGCCAATTCCACAAGAACAGCCTTAGCGAAAGGCTTCTTGTAGGGAAAGATGTAACTCTGTGAGATGAATTAACAGAACACAGAGCAGATTCTCAGAATGCTTCTTTCCAGTTTTAAAACGGAAGATATTTCCTTTTTCACCATAGCCCTCTATGGGCTTCCAAATATCCCTTTGCCAATTCCACAAGAACAGCCTTAGCGAAAGGCTTCTTGAAGGGAAAGATGTAACTCTGTGAGATGAATTAACAGAACACAGAGCAGTTTCTGAGATATGTTCTTTCCAGTTTTGAACGGAAGATATTACCTTTTTCACCATAGCACTATAAGGGCTTCCAAATATCCCTTTGCCAATTCCACAAGAACAGCCTTAGCGAAAGGCTGCTTGAAGGGAAAGATGTAACTCTGTGAGATGAATTAACAGAACACAGAGCGGTTTCTCAGAAAGCTTCGTTCCAGTTTTGAACGGAAGATATTTCCTTTTCCATGAAAGCCCTCTATGGGCTTCCAAATATCCCTTTGCCAATTCCTCAAGAACAGCCTTAGCGAAAGGCTTCTTGAAGGGAATGATGTAACTCTGTGAGATGAATTAACAGAACACAGAGCAGTTTCTCAGAGAGCTTGTTTCCAGTTTTCAACGGAAGATATTTCCTTTTTCACCATAGCCCTCTAGGGGCTTCCAATATCCCTTTTCCAATTCCACAGGAACAGCCTTAGCGAAAGGCTTCTTGAAGGGAAAGATGTAACTCTGTGAGATGAATTAACAGAACACAGAGCAGTTTCTCAGAAAGCTTCTTTCCAGTTTTGAACGGAAGATATTTCCTTTTTCACCATAGCCCTCTATGGGCTTCCAATTATCCCTTTGCCAATTCCACAAGAACAGCCTTAGCGAAAGGCTTCTTGAAGGGAAAGATGTAATTCTGTGAGATGAATTAACAGAACACAGAGCAGATTCTCAGAAAGCTTCTTTCCAGTTTTAAAACGGAAGATATTTCCTCTTTCACCATAGTCCGCTATGGGCTTCCAAATATCCCTTTGCCAATTCCACAAGAACAGCCTAAGCGAAAGGCTTCTTGAAGGGAAAGATGTAACTCTGTGAGATGAATTAACAGAACACAGAGCAGTTTCTCAGATATGTTCTTTCCAGTTTTGAACGGAAGATATTACCTTTTTCACCATAGCCCTCTATGGGCTTCCAAATATCCCTTTGCCAATTCCACAAGAACAGCCTTAGCGAAAGGCTGCTTGAAGGGAAAGATGTAATTCTGGGAGATGAATTAACAGAACACAGAGCAGTTTCTGAGAATGCTTCGTTCCAGTTTTGAACGGAAGATATTTCCTTTTCCATGAAAGCCCTCTTTGGGCTTCCAAATATCCCTTTGCCAATTCCCCAAGAACAGCCTTAGCGAAAGGCTTCTTGAAGGGAAAGATGTTACTCTGTGAGATGAATTAACAGAACACAGAGCAGTTTCTCAGAAAGCTTCTTTCCAGTTTTGAACCGAAGATATTTCCTTTTTCAACATAGCCCTCTATGGGCTTCCAAATATCCCTTTGCCAATTCCACAAGAACAGCCTTAGCGAAAGGCTGCTTTAAGGGAAAGATGTAACTCTGTGAGATGAATTAACAGAACACAGAGCAGTTTCTCAGAAAGTTTCTTTAAAGTTTTGAACGGAAGATATTTCCTTTTTCACCATAGCCCTCTACGGCCTTCCAAATATCCCTTTGCCAATTCCACAAGAACAGCCTTAGCGAAAGGCTTCTTGAAGGGAAAGAGGTATCTCTGTGAGATGAATTAACAGAACACAGAGCAGTTTCTTAGATATCTTCTTTCCAGTTTTGAACGGAAGATATTACCTTTTTCATCATAGCCCTCTATGGGCTTCCAAATATCAATTTGGCAATTCAACAAGAACAGCCTTAGCGAAAGGCTGCTTGAAGGGAAAGATGTAACTCTGTGAGATGAATTAACAGAACACAGAGTAGTTTCTCAGAAAGCTTCTTTCCAGTTTTGAACGGAAGATATTTCCTTTTTCACCATAGCCCTCTATGGGCTTCCAAATATCCCTTTGCCAATTCCACAAGAACAGCCTTAGCGAAAGGCTGCTTGAAGGGAAAGATATAACTCTGTGAGATGAATTAACAGAACACAGAGCAGATTCTCAGAAAGCTTCTTTCCAGTTTTAAAACTTAAGATATTTCCTTTTTCACCATAGCCCTCTAGGGGCTTCCAAATATCCCTTTGCCAATTCCACAGGAACAGCCTTAGCGAAAGGCTTCTTGAAGGGAAAGATATAACTCTGTGAGATGAATTAACAGAATACAGAGCAGTTTCTCAGAAAGCTTCTTTCCAGTTTTGAACGGAAGATATTTCCTTTTTCACCATAGCCCTCTATGGGCTTCCAAATATCCCTTTGCCAATTCCACAAGAACAGCCTTAGCGAAAGGCTTCTTGAAGGGAAAGATATAACTCTGTGAGATAAATTAACAGAACACAGAGCAGTTTCTCAGAAAGCTTCTTTCCAGTTTGGAACGGAAGATATTTCCTTTTTCACCATAGCCCTCTATGGGCTTCCAAATATCCCTTTGCCAATTCCACAAGAACAGCCTTAGCAAAAGGCTTCTTGAAGGGAAAAATGTAACTCTGTGAGATGCATTAAGAGAACACAGAGCAGTTTCTCAGAGAGCTTGTTTCCAGTTTTCAACGGAAGATATTTCCTTTTTCACCATAGCCCTCTAGGGGCTTCAAAATATCCCTTTGCCAATTCCACAGGAACAGCCTTAGCGAAAGGCTTCTTGAAGGGAAAGATGTAACTCTGTGAGATGAATTAACAGAACACAGAGCAGTTTCTCAGAAAGTTTCTTTAAAGTTTTGAACGGAAGATATTTCCTTTTTCACCATAGCCCTCTACGGCCTTCCAAATATCCCTTTGCCAATTCCACAAGAACAGCCTTAGCGAAAGGCTTCTTGAAGGGAAAGAGGTATCTCTATGATATGAATTAACAGAACACAGAGCAGTTTCTTAGATATCTTCTTTCCAGTTTTGAACGGAAGGTATTACCTTTTTCACCATAGCCCTCTATGGGCTTCCAAATATCAATTTGGCAATTCAACAAGAACAGCCTTAGCGAAAGGCTGCTTGAAGGGAAAGATGTAACTCTGTGAGATGAATTAACAGAACACAGAGTAGTTTCTCAGAAAGCTTCTTTCCAGTTTTGAACGGAAGATATTTCCTTTTTCACCATAGCCCTCTATGGGCTTCCAAATATCCCTTTGCCAATTCCACAAGAACAGCCTTAGCGAAAGGCTTCTTGAAGGAAAAGATGTAACTCTGTCAGATGAATTAACAGAACACAGAGCAGTTTCTCAGAAGATTCTTTCCAGTTTTGAACGGAAGATATTTCCTTTTTCACCATAGACCTCTATGGGCTTCCAAATATCCCTTTGCCAATTCCACAAGAACAGCCTTAGCGAAAGGATTCTTGAAGGGAAAGATATAACTCTGTGAGATGAGTTAACAGAACACAGAGCAGATTCTCAGAAAGCTTCTTTCCAGTTTTAAAACGGAAGATATTTCCTTTTTCACCATAGCCCTCTATGGGCTTCCAAATATCCCCTTGCCAATTCCACAAGAACAGCCTTAGCGAAAGGCTTCTTGAAGGGAAAGATGTAACTCTGTGAGATGAATTAACAGTACACAGAGCTGTTTCTCAGATATCTTCTTTCCAGTTTTGAACGGAAGATATTACCTTTTTCACCATAGCCCTCTATAGGCTTCCAAATATCCCTTTGCCAATTCCACAAGAACAGCCTTAGCGAAAGGCTGCTTGAAGGGAAAGATGTAACTCTGTGAGATGAATTAACAGAACACAGAGCAGTTTCTCAGAAAGCTTCTTTCCAGTTTTGAACGGAAGATATTTCCTTTTTCACCATAGCCCTCTATGGGCTTCCAAATATCCCTTTGCCAATTACACAAGAACAGCCTTAGCGAAAGGCTTCTTGAAGGGAAAGATGTAACTCTGTGAGATGAATTAACAGAACACAGAGCAGTTTCTCAGAAAGCTTCTTTCCAATTTTGATCAGAAGATATTTCCTTTTTCACCATAGCCCTCTATGGGCTTCCAAATATCCCTTTGCCAATTCCACAAGAACAGCCTTAGCGAAAGACTTCTTGAAGGGAAAGATGTAACTCTGTGATATGAATTAACAGAACACAGAGCAGTTTCTCAGAAAGCTTCTTTCCAGTTTTGAACCGAAGATATTTCCTTTTTCACCATAGCCCTCTATGGGCTTCCAAATATCCCTTTGCCAATTCCACAAGAACAGCCTTAGCGAAAGGCTTCTTGAAGGGAAAGATGTAACTCTGTGAGATGAATTAACAGAACACAGAGCAGTTTCTCAGAAAGCTTCTTTCCAGTTTTGAACGGAAGATATTTCCTTTTTCACCATAGCCCTCTATGGGTTTCCAAGCATCCCTTTGCCAATTCCACAAGAACAGCCTTAGCGAAAGGCTTCTTGAAGGGAAAGATGTAACTCTGTGAGATGAATTAACAGAAGACAGAGCAGTTTCTCAGAAAGCTTCTTTCCAGTTTTGAACCGAAGATATTTCCTTTTTCACCATAGCCCTCAATGGGTTTCCAAATATCCCTTTGCTAATTTCACAAGAACAGCCTTAGCGAAAGGCTTCTTGAAGGGAAAGATGTAACTCTGTGAGATGAATTAACAGTACATAGAGCAGTTTCTCAGAAAGCTTCTTTCCAGTTTTGAACGGAAGATATTTCCCTTTTCACCATAGCCCTCTATGGGCTTCCAAATATCCCTTTGCCAATTCCACAAGAAAAGCCTTAGCGAAAGACTTCTTGAAGGGAAAGATGTAACTCTGTGAGATGAATTAACAGAACACAGAGCAGTTTCTCAGAAAGCTTCTTTCCAGTTTTGAACAGAAGATATTTCCTTTTTCACCATAGCCCTCTATGGGCTCCTAAATATCCCTTTTCCAATTGCACAAGAACAGCCTTAGCGAAAGGCTTCTTGAAGGAAAAGATGTAACTCTGTGAGATGAATTAACAGAACACAGAGCAGTTTCTCAGAAAGCTTCTTTCCAGTTTTGAACGGAAGATATTTCCTTTTTCACCATAGCCCTCTATGGGCTTCCAAATATCCCTTTGCCAATTCCACAAGAACAGCCTTAGCGAAAGGCTTCTTGAAGGGAAAGATGTAACTCTGTGAGATGAATTAACAGAACACAGAGCAGTTTCTCAGAAAGCTTCTTTCCAGTTTTCAACGGAAGATATTCCCTTTTTCACCATAGCCCTCTATGGGCTTCCAAATATCCCTTTGCCAATTCCACAAGAACAGCCTTAGCGAAAGGCTTCTTGAAGGGAAAGATGTAACTCTGTGAGATGAATTAACAGAACACAGAGCAGTTTCTCAGAAAGCTTCTTTCCAGTTTTGAACGGAAGATATTTCCTTTTTCACCATAGCCCCCTATGGGCTTCCAAATATCCCTTTGCCAATTCCACAAGAACAGCCTTAGCGAAAGGCTTCTTGTAGGGAAAGATGTAACTCTGTGAGATGAATTAACAGAACACAGAGCAGATTCTCAGAATGCTTCTTTCCAGTTTTAAAACGGAAGATATTTCCTTTTTCACCATAGTCCTCTATGGGCTTCCAAATATCCCTTTGCCAATTCCACAAGAACAGCCTTAGCGAAAGGCTTCTTGAAGGGAAAGATGTAACTCTGTGAGATGAATTAACAGAACACAGAGCAGTTTCTGAGATATGTTCTTTCCAGTTTTGAACGGAAGATATTACCTTTTTCACCATAGCACTATAAGGGCTTCCAAATATCCCTTTGCCAATTCCACAAGAACAGCCTTAGCGAAAGGCTTCTTGAAGGGAAAGATGTAACTCTGTGAGATGAATTAACAGAACACAGAGCGTTTTCTCAGAAAGCTTCGTTCCAGTTTTGAACGGAAGATATTTCCTTTTCCATGAAAGCCCTCTATGGGCTTCCAAATATCCCTTTGCCAATTCCTCAAGAACAGCCTTAGCGAAAGGCTTCTTGAAGGGAAAGATGTTACTCTGTGAGATGAATTAACAGAACACAGAGCAGTTTCTCAGAAAGCTTCTTTCCAGTTTTGAACGGAAGATATTTCCTTTTTCACCATAGCCCTCTATGGGCTTCCAAATATCCCTTTGCCAATTCCACAAGAACAGCCTTAGCGAAAGGCTTCTTGAAGGGAAAGATGTAACTCTGTGAGATGAATTAACAGAACACAGAGCAGTTTCTCAGAAAGCTTCTTTCCAATTTTGATCGGAAGATATTTCCTTTTTCACCATAGCCCTCTATGGGCTTCCAAATATCCCTTTGCCAATTCCACAAGAACAGCCTTAGCGAAAGGCTTCTTGAAGGGAAATATGTAACTCTGTGAGATGAATTAACAGAACACAGAGCAGTTTCTCAGAAAGCTTCTTTCCAGTTTTGAACCGAAGATATTTCCTTTTTCACCATAGCCCTCTATGGGCTTCCAAATATCCCTTTGCCAATTCCACAAGAACAGCCTTAGCGAAAGGCTTCTTGAAGGGAAAGATGTAACTCTGTGAGATGAATTAACAGAACACAGAGCAGTTTCTCAGAAAGCTTCTTTCCAGTTTTGAACGGAAGGTATTTCCTTTTTCACCATAGCCCTCTATGGGCTTCCAAATATCCCTTTGCCGATTCGACAAGAACAGCCTTAGCGAAAGGCTTCTTGAAGGGAAAGATGTAACTCTGTGAGATGAATTAACAGAACACAGAGCAGTTTCTCAGAAAGCTTCTTTCCAGTTTTGAACGGAAGATATTTCCTTTTTCACCATAGCCCTCTATGGGCTTCGAAATATCCCTTTTCCAATTCCACAAAAAAGCCTTAGCGAAAGGCTTCTTGAAGGGAAAGATGTAACTCTGTGAGATGAATTAACAGAACACAGAGCAGTTTCTCAGAAAGCTTGTTTCCAGTTTTGAACGGAAGATATTTCCTTTTTCACCATAGCCCTCTATGGGTTTCCAAGTATCCCTTTGCCAATTCCACAAGAACAGCCTTAGCGAAAGGCTTCTTGAAGGGAAAGATGTAACTCTGTGAGATGAATTAACAGAAGACAGAGCAGTTTCTCAGAAAGCTTCTTTCCAGTTTTGAACCGAAGATATTTCCTTTTTCACCATAGCCCTCAATGGGCTTCCAAATATACCTTTGCTAATTCCACAAGAACAGCCTTAGCGAAAGGCTTCTTGAAGGGAAAAATGTAACTCTGTGAGATGAATTAACAGAACATAGAGCAGTTTCTCAGAAAGCTTCTTTCCAGTTTTGAACGGAAGATATTTCCCTTTTCACCATAGCCCTCTATGGGCTTCCAAATATCCCTTTGCCAATTCCACAAGAACAGCCTTAGCGAAAGACTTCTTGAAGGGAAAGATGTAACTCTGTGAGATGAATTAACAGAACACAGAGCGGTTTCTCAGAAAGCTTCTTTCCAGTTTTGAACAGAAGATATTTCCTTTTTCACCATAGCCCTCTATGGGCTCCTAAATATCCCTTTTCCAATTGCACAAGAACAGCCTTAGCGAAAGGCTTCTTGAAGGGAAAGAAGTAACTCTGTGAGATGAATTAACAGAACACAGAGCAGTTTCTCAGAAAGCTTCTTTCCAGTTTTGAACGGAAGATATTTCCTTTTTCACCATAGCCCTCTATGGGCTTCCAAATATCCCTTTGCCAATTCCACAAGAACAGCCTTAGCGAAAGGCTTCTTGAAGGGAAAGATGTAACCCTGTGAGATGAATTAACAGAACACAGAGCAGTTTCTCAGAAAGCTTCTTTCCAGTATTGAATGGAAGATATTTCGTTTTTCACCATAGCCCTCTATGGGCTTCCAAATATCCCTTTGCCAATTCCACAAGAACAGCCTTAGCGAAAGGCTGCTTGAAGGGAAAGATGTAACTCTGTGAGATGAATTAACAGAACACAGAGCCGTTTCTCAGAAATCTTCTTTCCAGTTTTGAACGGAAGATATTTCCTTTTTCACCATAGCACTCTATGGGCTTCTAAATATCCCTTTGCCAATTCCACAAGAACAGCCTTAGCGAAAGGCTTCTTGAAGGGAAAGATGTAACTCTGTGAGATAAATTAACAGAACACAGAGCAGTTTCTCAGAGAGCTTGTTTCCAGTTTTCAACGGAAGATATTTCCTTTTTCACCATAGCCCTCTATGGGCTTCCAAATATCCCTTTGCCAATTCCACAAGAACAGCCGTAGAGAAAGGCTTCTTGAAGGGAAAGATGTAACTCTGTGAGATGAATTAACAGAACACAGAGCAGATTCTCAGAAAGCTTCTTTCAGTTTTAAAACGGAAGATATTTCCTTTTTCACCATAGTCCTCTATGGGCTTCCAAATATCCCTTTGCCAATTCCACAAGAACAGCCTTAGCGAAAGGCTTCTCGAAGGGAAAGATGTAACTCTGTGAGATGAATTAACAGAACACAGAGCAGTTTCTCAGATATGTTCTTTCCAGTTTTGAACGGAAGATATTTCCTTTTTCACCATAGCCCTCTATGGGCTTCCAAATATCCCTTTGCCAATTCCACAAGAACAGCCTTAGCGAAAGGCTGCTTGAAGGGAAAGATGTAACTCTGTGAGATGAATTAACAGAACACAGAGCAGTTTCTCAGAAAGCTTCTTTCCAGTTTTGAACGGAAGATATTTCCTTTTTCACCATAGCCCTCTATGGGCTTCCAAATATCCCTTTTCCAATTCCACAAGAACAGCCTTAGCGAAAGGCTACTTGAAGGGAAAGATGGAAATCTGTGAGATGATTTAACAGAACACAGAGCAGTTTCTCAGAAAGCTTCTTTCCAGTTTTGAACGGAAGATATTTTCTTTTTCACCATAGTGTTCTATGGGCTTCCAAATATCCCTTTGCCAATTGCACAAGAACAGCCTTAGCGAAAGGCTTCTTGAAGGGAAAGATGTAACCCTGTGAGATGAATTAACAGAACACAGAGCAGTTTCTCAGAAAGCTTGTTTCCAGTTTTGAACGGAAGATATTTCCTTTTTCAACATAGCCCTCTATGGGCTTCCAAATATCCCTTTGCCAATTCCACAAGAACAGCCTTAGCGAAAGGCTTCTTGAAGGGAAGGATGTAACTCTGTGAGAAGAATTAACAGAACACAGAGCAGTTTCTCAGAAAGCTTCTTTCCAGTTTTGAACGGAAGATATTTCCTTTTTCACCATAGCCCTCTAGGGGCTTCCAAATATCCCGTTGCCAATTCCACAAGAACTGCCTTAGCGAAAGGATTCTTGAAGGGAAAGATGGAACTCTGTGAGATGAATTAACAGAACACAGAGCAGTTTCTCAGAAAGCTTCTTTCCAGTTTTCAACGGAAGATATTTCCTTTTTCACCATAGCCCTCTATGGGCTTCCAAATATCCCTTTACGAATTCCACAAGAACAGCCTTAGCGAAAGGCTTCTTGAAGGGAAAGATGTAACTCTGTGAGGTGAATTAACAGAACACAGTGTAGTTTCTCAGAAAGCTTCTTTCCAGTTTTGAACGGAAGATATTTCCTCTTTCTCCATAGCCCTCTATGAGCTTCCAAATATCCCTTTGCCAATTCCACAAGAACAGCCTTAGGGAAAGGCTTCTTGAAGGGAAAGATGTAACTCTGTGAGATGAATTAACAGAACACAGAGCAGATTCTCAGAAAGCTTCTTTCCAGTTTTAAAACGGAAGATATTTCCTTTTTCACCATAGTCCTCTATGGGCTTCCAAATATCCCTTTGCCAATTCCACAAGAACAGCCTTAGCGAAAGGCTTCTTGAAGGGATAGATGTAACTGTGTGAGATGAATTAAGAGAACACAGAGCAGTTTCTCAGATATCTTCTTTCCAGTTTTAACCGGAAGATATTACCTTTTTCACCATAGCCCTCTATGGGCTTCCAAATATCCCTTTGCCAATTCCACAAGAACAGCCTTAGCGAAAGGTTTCTTTAAGGGAAAGATGTAACTCTGTGAGATGAATTAACAGAAGACAGAGCCGTTTCTCAGAAATTTTCTTTAAAGTTTTGAACGGAAGATATTTCCTTTTTCACCATAGCCCTCTATGGGCTTCCAAATATCCCTTTGCCAATTACACAAGAACAGCCTTAGCGAAAGGATTCTTGAAGGGAAACATGTAACTCTGTGAGATGAATTAGCAGAACACAGAGCAGTTTCTCAGAAAGCTTCTTTCCAATTTTGATCGGAAGATATTTCCTTTTTCACCATAGCCCTCTATGGGCTTCCAAATATCCCTTTGCCAATTCCACAAGAACAGCCTTAGCGTAAGACTTCTTGAAGGGAAAGATGTAACTCTGTGAGATGAATTAACAGAACACAGAGCAGTTTATCAGAAAGCTTCTTTCCAGTTTTGAACGGAAGATATTTCCTTTTTCACCATAGCCCTCTATGGGCTTCCAAATATCCCTCTGCGAATTCCACAAGAACAGCCTTAGCGAAAGGCTTCTTGAAGGGAAACATGTAACTCTGTGAGATGAATTAACAGAACACAGAGTAGTTTCTCAGAAAGCTTCTTTCCAGTTTTGAACGGAAGATATTTCCTTTTTCACCATAGCCCTCTATGGGCTTCCAAATATCCCTTTGCCAATTCCACAAGAACAGCCTTAGCGAAAGGCTTCTTGAAGGGAAAGATGTAACTCTGTGAGATGAATTAACAGAACACAGAGCAGATTCTCAGAAAGCTTCTTTCCAGTTTTAAAACGGAAGATATTTCCTTTTTCACCATAGTCCTCTAAGGGCTTCCAAATATCCCTTTGCCAATTCCGCAAGAACAGCCTTAGCGAAAGGCTTCTTGAAGGGAAAGATGTAACTCTGTGAGATGAATTAACAGAACACAGAGCAGTTTCTCAGATATGTTCTTTTCAGTTTTGAACGGAAGATATTACCTTTTTCACCATAGCCCTCTATGGGCTTCCAAATATCCCTTTGACAATACCACAAGAACAGCCTTAGCGAAAGGCTTCTTGAAGGGAAATATATAACTCTGTGAGATGAATTAACAGAACACAGAGCAGTTTCTCAGAAAGCTTCTTTCCAGTTTTGAACCGAAGATATTTCCTTTTTCACCATAGCCCTCTATGGGCTTCCAAATATCCCTTTGCCAATTCCACAAGAACAGCCTTAGCGAAAGGCTTCTTGAAGGGAAAGATGTAACACTGTGAGATGAATTAACAGAACACAGAGCAGTTTCTCAGAAAGCTTCTTTCCAGTTTTGAACGGAAGGTATTTCCTTTTTCACCATAGCCCTCTATGGGCTTCCAAATATCCCTTTGCCGATTCGACAAGAACAGCCTTAGCGAAAGGCTTCTTGAAGGGAAAGATGTAACTCTGTGAGATGAATTAACAGAACACAGAGCAGTTTCTCAGAAAGCTTCTTTCCAGTTTTGAACGGAAGATATTTCCTTTTTCACCATAGCCCTCTATGGGCTTCGAAATATCCCTTTTCCAATTCCACAAAAAAGCCTTAGCGAAAGGCTTCTTGAAGGGAAAGATGTAACTCTGTGAGATGAATTAACAGAACACAGAGCAGTTTCTCAGAAAGCTTCTTTCCAGTTTTGAACGGAAGATATTTCCTTTTTCACCATAGCCCTCTATGGGTTTCCAAGTGTCCCTTTGCCAATTCCACAAGAACAGCCTTAGCGAAAGGCTTCTTGAAGGGAAAGATGTAACTCTGTGAGATGAATTAACAGAAGACAGAGCAGTTTCTCAGAAAGCTTCTTTCCAGTTTTGAACCGAAGATATTTCCTTTTTCACCATAGCCCTCAATGGGCTTCCAAATATACCTTTGCTAATTCCACAAGAACAGCCTTAGCGAAAGGCTTCTTGAAGGGAAAAATGTAACTCTGTGAGATGAATTAACAGAACATAGAGCAGTTTCTCAGAAAGCTTCTTTCCAGTTTTGAACGGAAGATATTTCCCTTTTCACCATAGCCCTCTATGGGCTTCCAAATATCCCTTTGCCAATTCCACAAGAACAGCCTTAGCGAAAGACTTCTTGAAGGGAAAGATGTAACTCTGTGAGATGAATTAACAGAACACAGAGCGGTTTCTCAGAAAGCTTCTTTCCAGTTTTGAACAGAAGATATTTCCTTTTTCACCATAGCCCTCTAAGGGCTCCTAAATATCCCTTTTCCAATTGCACAAGAACAGCCTTAGCGAAAGGCTTCTTGAAGTGAAAGATGTAACTCTGTGAGATGAATTAACAGAACACAGAGCAGTTTCTCAGAAAGCTTCTTTCCAGTTTTGAACGGAAGATATTTCCTTTTTCACCATAGCCCTCTATGGGCTTCCAAATATCCTTTTGCCAATTCCACAAGAACAGCCTTAGCGAAAGGCTTCTTGAAGGGAAAAATGTAACTCTGTGAGATGAATTAACAGAACACAGAGCAGTTTCTCAGAAAGCTTCTTTCCAGTTTTGAACGCAAGGTATTTCCTTTTTCACCATAGCCCTCTATGGGCTTCCAAATATCCCTTTGCCAATTCCACAAGAACAGCCTTAGCGAAAGGCTTCTTGAAGGGAAAGATGTAACTCTGTGAGATGAATTAACAGAACACAGAGCAGTTTCTCAGAAAGCTTCTTTCCAGTTTTGAACGGAAGATATTCCCTTTTTCACCATAGCCCTCTATGGGCTTCCAAATATCCCTTTGCCAATTCCACAAGAACAGCCTTAGCGAAAGGCTTCTTGAAGGGAAAGATGTAACTCTGTGAGATGAATTAACAGAACACAGAGCAGTTTCTCAGAAAGCTTCTTTCCAGTTTTGAACGGAAGATATTTCCTTTTTCACCATAGCCCTCTATGGGCTTCCAAATATCCCTTTGCCAATTCCACAAGAACAGCCTTAGCGAAAGGCTTCTTGAAGGGAAAGATGTAACCCTGTGAGATGAATTAACAGAACACAGAGCAGTTTCTCAGAAAGCTTCTTTCCAGGATTGAATGGAAGATATTTCGTTTTTCACCATAGCCCTCTATGGGCTTCCAAATATCCCTTTGCCAATTCCACAAGAACAGCCTTAGCGAAAGGCTGCTTGAAGGGAAAGATGTAACTCTGTGAGATGAATTAACAGAAAACAGAGCCGTTTCTCAGAAATCTTCTTTCCAGTTTTGAACGGAAGATATTTCCTTTTTCACCATAGCACTCTATGGGCTTCTAAATATCCCTTTGCCAATTCCACAAGAACAGCCTTAGCGAAAGGCTTCTTGAAGGGAAAGATGTAACTCTGTGAGATAAATTAACAGAACACAGAGCAGTTTCTCAGAGAGCTTGTTTCCAGTTTTCAACGGAAGATATTTCCTTTTTCACCATAGCCCTCTATGGGCTTCCAAATATCCCTTTGCCAATTCCACAAGAACAGCCGTAGAGAAAGGCTTCTTGAAGGGAAAGATGTAACTCTGTGAGATGAATTAAAAGAACACAGAGCAGATTCTCAGAAAGCTTCTTTCAGTTTTAAAACGGAAGATATTTCCTTTTTCACCATAGTCCTCTATGGGCTTCCAAATATCCCTTTGCCAATTCCACAAGAACAGCCTTAGCGAAAGGCTTCTCGAAGGGAAAGATGTAACTCTGTGAGATGAATTAACAGAACACAGAGCAGTTTCTCAGATATGTTCTTTCCAGTTTTGAACGGAAGATATTTCCTTTTTCACCATAGCCCTCTATGGGCTTCCAAATATCCCTTTTCCAATTCCACAAGAACAGCCTTAGCGAAAGGCTGCTTGAAGGGAAAGATGTAACTCTGTGAGATGAATTAACAGAACACAGAGCAGTTTCTCAGAAAGCTTCTTTCCAGTTTTGAACGGAAGATATTTCCTTTTTCACCATAGCCCTCTATGGGCTTCCAAATATCCCTTTTCCAATTCCACAAGAACAGCCTTAGCGAAAGGCTACTTGAAGGGAAAGATGGAAATCTGTGAGATGATTTAACAGAACACAGAGCAGTTTCTCAGAAAGCTTCTTTACAGTTTTGAACGGAAGATATTTCCTTTTTCACCATAGCCTTCTATGGGCTTCCAAATATCCCTTTGCCAATTGCACAAGAACAGCCTTAGCGAAAGGCTTCTTGAAGGGAAAGATGTAACCCTGTGAGATGAATTAACAGAACACAGAGCAGTTTCTCAGAAAGCTTGTTTCCAGTTTTGAACGGAAGATATTTCCTTTTTCAACATAGCCCTCTATGGGCTTCCAAATATCCCTTTGCCAATTCCACAAGAACAGCCTTAGCGAAAGGCTTCTTGAAGGGAAGGATGTAACTCTGTGAGAAGAATTAACAGAACACAGAGCAGTTTCTCAGAAAGCTTCTTTCCAGTTTTGAACGGAAGATATTTCCTTTTTCACCATAGCCCTCTATGGGCTTCCAAATATCCCTTTGCCAATTCCACAAGAACTGCCTTAGCGAAAGGATTCTTGAAGGGAAAGATGGAACTCTGTGAGATGAATTAACAGAACACAGAGCAGTTTCTCAGAAAGCTTCTTTCCAGTTTTGAACGGAAGATATTTCCTTTTTCACCATAGCCCTCTATGGGCTTCCAAATATCCCTTTACGAATTCCACAAGAACAGCCTTAGCGAAAGGCTTCTTGAAGGGAAAGATGTAACTCTGTGAGGTGAATTAACAGAACACAGTGTAGTTTCTCAGAAAGCTTCTTTCCAGTATTGAACGGAAGATATTTCCTTTTTCTCCATAGCCCTCTATGAGCTTCCAAATATCCCTTTGCCAATTCCACAAGAACAGCCTTAGGGAAAGGCTTCTTGAAGGGAAAGATGTAACTCTGTGAGATGAATTAACAGAACACAGAGCAGATTCTCAGAAAGCTTCTTTCCAGTTTTAAAACGGAAGATATTTCCTTTTTCACCGTAGTCCTCTATGGGCTTCCAAATATCCCTTTGCCAATTCCACAAGAACAGCCTTAGCGAAAGGCTTCTTGAAGGGATAGATGTAACTCTGTGAGATGAATTAAGAGAACACAGAGCAGTTTCTCAGATATCTTCTTTCCAGTTTTAAACGGAAGATATTACCTTTTTCACCATAGCCCTCTATGGGCTTCCAAATATCCCTTTGCCAATTCCACAAGAACAGCCTTACCGAAAGGTTTCTTTAAGGGAAAGATGTAACTCTGTGAGATGAATTAACAGAAGACAGAGCCGTTTCTCAGAAAGTTTCTTTAAAGTTTTGAACGGAAGATATTTCCTTTTTCACCATAGCCCTCTATGGGCTTCCAAATATCCCTTTGCCAATTACACAAGAACAGCCTTAGCGAAAGGCTTCTTGAAGGGAAACATGTAACTCTGTGAGATGAATTAGCAGAACACAGAGCAGTTTCTCAGAAAGCTTCTTTCCAATTTTGATCGGAAGATATTTCCTTTTTCACCATAGCCCTCTATGGGCTTCCAAATATCCCTTTGCCAATTCCACAAGAACAGCCTTAGCGTAAGACTTCTTGAAGGGAAAGATGTAACTCTGTGAGATGAATTAACAGAACACAGAGCAGTTTCTCAGAAAGCTTCTTTCCAGTTTTGAACGGAAGATATTTCCTTTTTCACCATAGCCCTCTATGGGCTTCCAAATAGCCCTCTGCGAATTCCACAAGAACAGCCTTAGCGAAAGGCTTCTTGAAGGGAAACATGTAACTCTGTGAGATGAATTAACAGAACACAGAGTAGTTTCTCAGAAAGCTTCTTTCCAGTTTTGAACGGAAGATATTTCCTTTTTCACCATAGCCCTCTATGGGCTTCCAAATATCCCTTTGCCAATTCCACAAGAACAGCCTTAGCGAAAGGCTTATTGAAGGGAAAGATGTAACTCTGTGAGATGAATTAACAGAACACAGAGCAGATTCTCAGAAAGCTTCTTTCCAGTTTTAAAACGGAAGATATTTCCTTTTTCACCATAGTCCTCTAAGGGCTTCCAAATATCCCTTTGCCAATTCCGCAAGAACAGCCTTAGCGAAAGGCTTCTTGAAGGGAAAGATGTAACTCTGTGAGATGAATTAACAGAACACAGAGCAGTTTCTCAGATATGTTCTTTTCAGTTTTGAACGGAAGATATTACCTTTTTCACCATAGCCCTCTATGGGCTTCCAAATATCCCTTTGCCCATTCCACAAGAACAGCCTTAGCGAAAGGCTGCTTGAAGGGAAAGATGTAACTCTGTGAGATGAATTAACAGAACACAGAGCAGTTTCTCAGAATGCTTCGTTCCAGTTTTGAACGGAAGATATTTCCTTTTCCATGATAGCCCTCTATGGGCTTCCAAATATCCCTATGCCAATTCCCCAAGAACAGCCTTAGCGAAGGGCTTCTTGAAGGGAAAGATGTTACTCTGTGAGATGAATTAAGAGAACACAGAGCAGTTTCTCAGAAAGCTTGTTTCCAGTTTTGAACGGAAGATATTCCCTTTTTCACCATAGCCCTCTATTGGCTTCCAAATATCCCTTTGCCAATTCCACAAGAACAGCCTTAGCGAAAGGATTCTTGAAGGGAAAGATGTAACTCTGTGAGATGAATTAACAGAACACAGAGCAGTTTCTCAGAAAGCTTGTTTCCTGTTTTGAACGGAAGATATTTCCTTTTTCACCATAGCCCTCTATGGGCTTCCAAATATCCCTTTGAAAATTCCACAAGAACAGCCTTAGCGAAAGGCTTCTTGAAGGGAAAGATGTAACTCTGTGAGATGAATTAACAGAACACAGTGTAGTTTCTCAGAAAGCTTCTTTCCAGTTTTGAACGGAAGATATTTCCTTTTTCTCCATAGCCCTCTATGAGCTTCCAAATATCCCTTTGCCAATTCCACAAGAACATCCTTAGCGAAAGGCTTCATGAAGGGAAAGATGTAACTCTGTGAGATGAATTAACAGAACACAGAGCAGATTCTCAGAAAACTTCTTTCCAGTTTTAAAACGGAAGATATTTCCTTTTTCACCATAGTCCTCTATGGGCTTCCAAATATCCCTTTGCCAATTCCACAAGAACAGCCTTAGCGAAAGGCTTCTTGAAGGGATAGATGTAACTCTGTGAGATGAATTAACAGAACACAGAGCAGTTTCTCAGATATCTTCTTTCCAGTTTTAAGCGGAAGATATTACCTTTTTCACCATAGCCCTCTATGGGCTTCCAAGTATCCCTTTGCCAATTCCACAAGAACAGCCTTAGCGAAAGGCTGCTTGAAGGGAAAGATGTAACTCTGTGAGATGAATTAGCAGAACACAGAGCAGTTTCTCAGAATGCTTCGTTCCAGTTTTGAACGGAAGATATTTCCTTTTCCATGATAGCCCTCTATGGGCTTCCATATATCCCTATGCCAATTCCCCAAGAACAGCCTTAGCGAAAGGCTTCTTGAAGGGAAAGATGTTACTCTGTGAGATGAATTAACAGAACACAGAGCAGTTTCTCAGAAAGCTTCTTTCCAGTTTTGAACCGAAGATATTTCCTTTTTCAACATAGCCCTCTATGGGCTTCCAAATATCCCTTTGCCAATTCCACAAGAACAGCCTTAGCGAAAGGCTTCTTGAAGGGAAAGATGTAACTCTGTGAGATGAATTAACAGAACACAGAGCAGTTTCTCAGAAAGCTTCTTTCCAGTTTTGAACGGAAGATATTTCCTTTTTCACCATAGCACTCTATGGGCTTCCAAATATCCCTTTGCCAATTCCACAAGAACAGCCTTAGCGAAAGGCTTCTTGAAGGGAAAGATGTAACTCTGTGAGATGAATTAACAGAACACAGAGCAGTTTCTCAGAAAGCTTGTTTCCAGTTTTGAACTTAAGATATTTCCTTTTTCACCATAGCCCTCTATGGGCTTCCAAATATCCCTTGGCCAATTACACAAGAACAGCCTTAGCGAAAGGCTTCTTGAAGGGAAAGATGTAACTCTGTGAGATGAATTAGCAGAACACAGAGCAGTTTCTCAGAAAGCTTCTTTCCAATTTTGATCGGAAGATATTTCCTTTTTCACCATAGCCCTCTATGGGCTTCCAAATATCCCTTTGCCAATTCCACAAGAGCAGCCTTAGCGAAAGCCTTTTTGAAGGGAAATATGTAACTCTGTGAGATGAATTAACAGAACACAGAGCAGTTTCTCAGAAAGCTTCTTTCCAGTTTTTAACGGAAGATATTTCCTTTTTCACCGCAGACCTCTATGGGCTTCCAAATATCCCTTTGCCAATTCCACACGAACAGCCTTAGCGAAAGGCTTCTTGAAGGGAAAGATGTAACTCTGTGAGATGAATTAACAGAACACAGAGCAGTTTCTCAGAAAGCTTCTTTCCAGTTTTGAACAGAAGATATTTCCTTTTTCACCATAGCCCTCTATGGGCTTCCAAATATCCCTTTGCCAATTCCACAAGAACAGCCTTAGCGTAAGACTTCTTGAAGGGAAAGATGTAACTCTGTGAGATGAATTAAGAGAACACAGAGCAGTTTCTCAGAAAGCTTGTTTCCAGTTTTGAACGGAAGATATTTCCTTTTTCACCATAGCCCTCAATGGGCTTCCAAATATCCCTTTGCCAATTCCACAAGAACAGCCTTAGCGAAAGGATTCTTGAAGGGAAAGATGTAACTCTGTGAGATGAATTAACAGAACACAGAGCAGTTTCTCAGAAAGCTTGTTTCCAGTTTTGAAGGGAAGATATTTCCTTTTTCACCATAGCCCTCTATGGGCTTCCAAATATCCCTTTGCCAATTCCACAAGAACAGCCTTAGCGAAAGGATTCTTGAAGGGAAAGATGTAACTCTGTGAGATGAATTAACAGAACACAGAGCAGTTTCTCAGAAAGCTTCTTTCCAGTTTTGAACGGAAGATATTTCCTTTTTCACCATAGCCCTCTATGGGCTTCCAAATATCCCTTTGAAAATTCCACAAGAACAGCCTTAGCGAAAGGCTGCTTGAAGGGAAAGATGTAACTCTGTGAGATGAATTAGCAGAACACAGAGCAGTTTCTCAGAATGCTTCGTTCCAGTTTTGAACGGAAGATATTTCCTTTTTCATGATAGCCCTCTATGGGCTTCAAAATATCCCTTTGCCAATTCCCCAAGAACAGCCTTAGCGAAAGGCTTCTTGAAGGGAAAGATGTTACTCTGTGAGATGAATTAACAGAACACAGATCAGTTTCTCTGAAAGCTTCTTTCCAGTTTTGAATGGAAGATATTTACTTTTTCATGATAGCCCTCTATGGGCTTCCAAATATCCCTTTGCCAATTCCACAAGAACAGCCTTAGCGAAAGGCTTCTTGAAGGGATAGATGTAACTCTGTGAGATGAATTAACAGAACACAGAGCAGTTTCTCAGATATCCTCTTTCCAGTTTTAAACGGAAGATACTACCTTTATCACCATAGCCCTCTATGGGCTTCCAAATATCCCTTTGCCAATTCCACAAGAACAGCCTTAGCAAAAGGCTTCTTGAAGGACAAGATGTAACTCTGTGAGATGAATTAACAGAACACAGAGCCGTTTCTCAGAAATCTTCTTTCCAGTTTTGAACGGAAGATATTTCCTTTTTCACCATAGCACTCTATGGGCTTCCAAATATCCCTTTGCCAATTCCACAAGAAGAGCCTTAGCGAAAGGCTTCTTGAAGGGAAAGATGTAACTCTGTGAGATGAATTAAGAGAACACAGAGCAGTTTCTCAGAAAGCTTGTTTCCAGTTTTGAACGGAAGATATTTCCTTTTTCACCATAGCCCTCTATGGGCTTCCAAATATCCCTTTGCCAATTACACAAGAACAGCCTTAGCGAAAGGCTTCTTGAAGTGGAAGATGTAACTCTGTGAGATGAATTAACAGAACACAGAGCAGTTTCTCAGAAAGCTTCTTTCCAATTTTGATCGGAAGATATTTCCTTTTTCATGATAGCCCTCTATGGGCTTCCAAATATCCCTTTGCCAATTCCACAAGTACAGCCTTAGCGAAAGACTTCTTGAAGGGATAAATGTAACTCTGTGAGATGAATTAACAGAACACACAGCAGTTTCTCAGATATCTTCTTTCCACTTTTAAAGGAAGATATTACCTTTTTCACCATAGGCCTCTATGGGCTTCCAAATATCCCTTTGCCAATTCCACAAGAACAGCCTTAGCGAAAGGTTTCTTTAAGGGAAAGATGTAACTCTGTGAGATGAATTAACAGAAGACAGAGCCGTTTCTCAGAAAGTTTCTTTAAAGTTTTGAACAGAAGATATTTCCTTTTTCACCATAGCCCTCTATGGGCTTCCAAATATCCCTTTGCCAATTCCACAAGAACAGCCTTAGCGAAAGGCTTCTTGAAGGACAAGATGTAACTCTATGAGATGAATTAACAGAACACAGAGCAGTTTCTCAGAAAGCTTCTTTCCAGTTTTGAACGGAAGATATTTCCTTTTTCACCATAGCCCTCTATGGGCTTCCAAATATCCCTTTGCCAATTCCACAAGAACAGCCTTAGCGAAAGGCTTCTGGAAGGGATAGATATAACTCTGTGAGATGAATTAACGGAACACAGAGCAGTTTCTCAGAGAGCTTCTTTCCAGTTTTGAACGGAAGATATTTCCTTTTTCACCATAGCCCTCTATGGGCTTCCAAATATCCCTTTGCCAATTCCACAAGAACAGCCTTAGCGAAAGGCTTCTTGATGGGAAAGATATAACTCTGTAAGATGAATTAACAGAACACAGAGCAGATTCTCAGAAAGCTTCTTTCCAGTTTTAAAACGGAAGATATTTCCTTTTTCACCATAGCCCCCTATGGGCTTCCAAATATCCCTTTGCCAATTCCATAAGAACAGCCTTAGCGAAAGGCTTCTTGAAGGGAAAGATGTATCTCTGTGAGATGAATTAACAGAACACAGAGCAGTTTCTCAGATATCTTCTTTCCAGTTTTGAACGGAAGATATTACCTTTTTCACCATAGCCCTCTATGGGCTTCCAAATATCCCTTTGCCAATTCCACAAGAACAGCCTTAGCGAAAGGCTGCTTGAAGGGAAAGATGTAACTCTGTGAGATGAATTAACAGAACACAGAGCAGTTTCTCAGAAAGCTTCTTTCCAATTTTGAACGGAAGATATTTCCTTTTTCACCATAGCCCTCTATGGGCTTCCAAATATCCCTTTGCCAATTCCACAAGAACAGCCTTAGCGAAAGGCTGCTTGAAGGGAAAGATATAACTCTGTGAGATGAATTAACAGAACACAGAGCAGATTCTCAGAAAGCTTCTTTCCAGTTTTAAAACTTAAGATATTTCCTTTTTCACCATAGCCCTCTAGGGGCTTCCAAATATCCCTTTGCCAATTCCACAGGAACAGCCTTAGCGAAAGGCTTCTTGAAGGGAAAGATGTAACTCTGTGAGATGAATTAACAGAACACAGAGCAGTTTCTCAGAAAGCTTCTTTCCAGTTTTGAACGGAAGATATTTCCTTTTTCACCATAGCCCTCTATGGGCTTCAAAATATCCCTTTGCCAATTCCACAAGAACAGCCTTAGCGAAAGGCTTCTTGAAGGGAAAGATGTAACTCTGTGAGATGAATTAACAGAACACAGAGCAGATTCTCAGAAAGCTTCTTTCCAGTTTTAAAACTTAAGATATTTCCTTTTTCACCATAGCCCTCTAGGGGCTTCCAAATATCCCTTTGCCAATTCCACAGGAACAGCCTTAGCGAAAGGCTTCTTGAAGGGAAAGATGTAACTCTGTGAGATGAATTAACAGAACACAGAGCAGTTTCTCAGAAAGCTTCTTTCCAGTTTTGAACGGAAGATAATTCCTTTTTCACCATAGCCTTCTATGGGCTTCCAAATATCCCGTTGCCAATTCCACAAGAACAGCCTTAGCGAAACGCTTCTTGAAGGGAAAAATATAACTCTGTGAGATGAATTAACAGAACACAGAGCAGTTTCTCAGAAAGCTTCTTTCCAGTTTTGAACGGAAGATATTTCCTTTTTCACCATAGCCCTCTATGGGCTTCCAAATATCCCTTTGCCAATTCCACAAGAACAGCCTTAGCAAAAGGCTTCTTGAAGGACAAGATGTAACTCTGTGAGATGAATTAACAGAACACAGAGTAGTTTCTCAGAAAGCTTCTTTCCAGTTTTGAACGGAAGATATTTCCTTTTCCCTATAGCCCGCTATGGGCTTCCAAATATCCTTTTGCCAATTGCACAAGAACAGCCTTAGCGAAAGACTTCTTGAAGGGAAAGATGTAACTCTGTGAGATGAATTAACAGAACACAGAGCCGTTTCTCAGAAATCTTCTTTCCAGTTTTGAACGGAAGATATTTCCTTTTTCATCATAGCACTCTATGGGCTTCCAAATATCCCTTTGCCAATTCCCCAAGAACAGCCTTAGCGAAAGGCTTCTTGAAGGGAAAGATGTTTCTCTGTGAGATGAATTAACAGAACACAGAGCAGTTTCTCTGAAGGCTTCTTTCCAGTTTTGAATGGAAGATATTTACTTTTTCATGATAGCCCTCTATGGGCTTCCAAATATCCCTTTGCCAATTACACAAGAACAGCCTTAGCGAAAGGCTTCTTGAAGGGATAGATGTAACTCTGTGAGATGAATTAACAGAACACAGAGCCGTTTCTCAGAAATCTTCTTTCCAGTTTTGAACGGTAGATATTTTCTTTTTCACCATAGCACTCTATGGGCTTCCAAATATCCCTTTGCCAATTCCACAAGAAGAGCCTTAGCGAAAGGCTTCTTGAAGGGAAAGATGTAACTCTGTGAGATGAATTAAGAGAACACAGAGCAGTTTCTCAGAAAGCTTGTTTCCAGTTTTGAACGGAAGATATTTCCTTTTTCACCATAGCCCTCTATGGGCTTCCAAATATCCCTTTGCCAATTACACAAGAACAGCCTTAGCGAAAGGCTGCTTGAAGGGAAAGATGTAACTCTGTGAGATGAATTAACAGAACACAGAGCAGTTTCTCAGAATGCTTCGTTCCAGTTTTGAACGGAAGATATTTCCTTTTCCATGAAAGCCCTCTATGGGCTTCCACATATCCCTTTGCCAATTCCCCAAGAACAGCCTTAGCGAAAGGCTTCTTGAAGGGAAAGATGTTACTCTGTGAGATGAATTAACAGAACACAGAGCAGTTTCTCAGAAAGTTTCTTTAAAGTTTTGAACGGAAGATATTTCCTTTTTCACCATAGCCCTCTACGGCCTTCCAAATATCCCTTTGCCAATTCCACAAGAACAGCCTTAGCGAAAGGCTTCTTGAAGGGCAAGATGTAACTCTGTGACATGAATTAACAGAACACAGAGTAGTTTCTCAGAAAGCTTCTTTCCAGTTTTGAACGGAAGATATTTCCTTTTTCACCATAGCCCTCTATGGGCTTCCAAATATCCCTTTGCCAATTCCACAAGAACAGCCTTAGCGAAAGGCTTCTTGAAGGGATAGATATAACTGTGTGAGATGAATTAACAGAACACAGAGCAGTTTCTCAGAAAGCTTCTTTCCAGTTTTGAACGGAAGATAATTCCTTTTTCACCATAGCCTTCTATGGGCTTCCAAATATCCCGTTGCCAATTCCACAAGAACATCCTTAGCGAAACGCTTCTTGAAGGGAAAAATATAACGCTGTGAGATGAATTAACAGAACACAGAGCAGTTTCTCAGAAAGCTTCTTTCCAGTTTTGAACGGAAGATATTTCCTTTTTCACCATAGCCCTCTATGGGCTTCCAAATATCCCTTTGCCAATTCCACAAGAACAGCCTTAGCGAAAGGCTTCTTGAAGGACAAGATGTAACTCTGTGAGATGAATTAACAGAACACAGAGTAGTTTCTCAGAAAGCTTCTTTCCAGTTTTGAACGGAAGATATTTCCTTTTTCACTGTAGCCCGCTATGGGCTTCCAAATATCCTTTTGCCAATTGCACAAGAACAGCCTTAGCGAAAGGCTTCTTGAAGGGAAAGATGTAACTCTGTGAGATGAATTAACAGAACACAGAGCAGTTTCTCAGAAAGCTTCTTTCCAGTTTGGAACGGAAGATATTTCCTTTTTCACCATAGCCCTCTATGGGCTTCCAAATATCCCTTTGCCAATTCCACAAGAACAGCCTTAGCAAACGGCTTCTTGAAATGAAAAATGTAACTCTGTGAGATGAATTAAGAGAACACAGAGCAGTTTCTCAGAGAGCTTGTTTCCAGTTTTCAACGGAAGATATTTCCTTTTTCACCATAGCCCTCTAGGGGCTTCCAAATATCCCTTTGCCAATTACACAAGAACAGCCTTAGCGAAAGGCTTCTTGAAGGGAAAGATGTAACTCTGTGAGATGAATTAACAGAACACAGAGCAGTTTCTGAGATATGTTCTTTCCAGTTTTGAACGGAAGATATTACCTTTTTCACCATAGCACTATAAGGGCTTCCAAATATCCCTTTGCCAATTCCACAAGAACAGCCTTAGCGAAAGGCTGCTTGAAGGGAAAGATGTAACTCTGTGAGATGAATTAACAGAACACAGAGCGGTTTCTCAGAAAGCTTCGTTCCAGTTTTGAACGGAAGATATTTCCTTTTCCATGATAGCCCTCTATGGGCTTCCAAATATCCCTATGCCAATTCCCCAAGAACAGCCTTAGCGAAAGGCTTCTTGAAGGGAAAGATGTATATCTGTGAGATGAATTAACAGAACACAGAGCAGTTTCTCAGAAAGCTTCTTTCCAGTTTTGAACCGAAGATATTTCCTTTTTCAACATAGCCCTCTATGGGCTTCCAAATATCCCTTTGCCAATTCCACAAGAACAGCCTTAGCGAAAGGCTTCTTGAAGGGAAAGATGTAACTCTGTGAGATGAATTAACAGAACACAGAGCAGTTTCTCAGAAAGCTTCTTTCAAGTTTTGAACGGAAGATATTTCCTTTTTCACCATAGCACTCTATGGGCTTCCAAATATCCCTTTGCCAATTCCACAAGAACAGCCTTAGCGAAAGGCTTCTTGAAGGGAAAGATGTAACTCTGTGAGATGAATTAAGAGAACACAGAGCAGTTTCTCAGAAAGCTTGTTTCCAGTTTTGAACGGAAGATATTTCCTTTTTCACCATAGCCCTCTATGGGCTTCCAAATATCCCTTTGCCAATTACACAAGAACAGCCTTAGCGAAAGGCTTCTTGAAGGGAAAGATGTAACTCTGTGAGATGAATTAGCAGAACATAGAGCAGTTTCTCAGAAAGCTTCTTTCCAATTTTGATCGGAAGATATTTCCTTTTTCACCATAGCCCTCTATGGGCTTCCAAATATCCCTTTGCCAATTCCACAAGAACAGCCTTAGCGAAAGACTTTTTGAAGGGAAATATGTAACTCTGTGAGATGAATTAACAGAACACAGAGCAGTTTCTCAGAAAGCTTCTTTCCAGTTTTGAACGGAAGATATTTCCTTTTTCACCACAGACCTCTATGGGCTTCCAAATATCCCTTTGCCAATTACACACGAACAGCCTTAGCGAAAGGCTTCTTGAAGGGAAAGATGTAACTCTGTGAGATGAATTAACAGAACACAGAGCAGTTTCTCAGAAAGCTTCTTTCCAGTTTTGAACGGAAGATATTTCCTTTTTCACCATAGCCCTCTATGGGCTTCCAAATATCCCTTTGCCAATTCCAGAAGAACAGCCTTAGCCTAAGACTTCTTGAAGGGAAAGATGTAACTCTGTGAGATGAATTAAGAGAACACAGAGCAGTTTCTCAGAAAGCTTGTTTCCAGTTTTGAACGGAAAATATTTCCTTTTTCACCATAGCCCTCTATGGGCTTCCAAATATCCCTTTGCCAATTCCACAAGAACAGCCTTAGCGAAAGGCTTCTTGAAGGGAAAGATGTAACTCTGTGAGATGAATTAACAGAACACAGAGCAGTTTCTCAGAAAGCTTCTTTCCAGTTTTGAACGGAAGATAATTCCTTTTTCACCATAGCCCTCTATGGGCTTCCAAATATCCCTTTTCCAATTCCACAAGAACAGCCTTAGCGAAAGGCTTCTTGAAGGGAAAGATGTAACTCTGTGAGATGAATTAACAGAACACAGTGTAGTTTCTCAGAAAGCTTCTTTCCAGTTTTGAACGGAAGATATTTCCATTTTCTCCATAGCCCTCTATGAGCTTCCAAATATCCCTTTGCCAATTCCACAAGAAAATCCTTAGCGAAAGGCTTCATGAAGGGAAAGATGTAACTCTGTGAGATGAATTAACAGAACACAGAGCAGATTCTCAGAAAAATTCTTTCCAGTTTTAAAACGGAAGATATTTCCTTTTTCACCATAGTCCTCTATGGGCTTCCAAATATCCCTTTGCCAATTCCACAAGAACAGCCTTAGCGAAAGGCTTCTTGAAGGGATAGATGTAACTCTGTGAGATGAATTAACAGAACACAGAGCAGTTTCTCAGATATCTTCTTTCCAGTTTTAAGCGGAAGATATTACCTTTTTCACCATAGCCCTCTATGGGCTTCCAAATATCCCTTTGCCAATTCCACAAGAACAGCCTTAGCGAAAGGCTGCTTGAAGCGAAAGATGTAACTCTGTGAGATGAATTAGCAGAACACAGAGCAGTTTCTCAGACTGCTTCGTTCCAGTTTTGAACGGAAGATATTTCCTTTTTCATGATAGCCCTCTATGGGCTTCCAAATATCCCTTTGCCAATTCCCCAAGAACAGCCTTAGCGAAAGGCTTCTTGAAGGGAAAGATGTTACTCTGTGAGATGAATTAACAGAACACAGAGCAGTTTCTCTGAAAGCTTCTTTCCAGTTTTGAATGGAAGATATTTCCTTTTTCATGATAGCCCTCTATGGGCTTTCAAATATCCCTTTGCCAACTCCACAAGAACAGCCTTAGCGAAAGGGTTCTTGAAGGGATAGATGTAACTCTGTGAGATGAATTAACAGAACACAGAGCAGTTTCTCAGATATCCTCTTTCCAGTTTTAAACGGAAGATATTACCTTTTTCACCATAGCCCTCTATGGGCTTCCAAATATCCCTTTGCCAATTCCACAAGAACAGCCTTAGCGAAAGGCTTCTTGAAGGACAAGATGTAACTCTGTGAGATGAATTAACAGAACACAGAGCCGTTTCTCAGAAAGCTTGTTTCAAGTTTTGAACGGAAGATATTTCCTTTTTCACCATAGCCCTCTATGGGCTTCCAAATATCCCTTTGCAAATTACACAAGAACAGCCTTAGCGAAAGGCTTCTTTAAGTGGAAGATGTAACTCTGTGAGATGAATTAACAGAACACAGAGCAGTTTCTCAGAAAGCTTCTTTCCAATTTTGATCGGAAGATATTTCCTTTTTCATGATAGCCCTCTATGGGCTTCCAAATATCCCTTTGCCAATTCCACAAGAACAGCCTTAGCGAAAGGCTTCTTGAAGGGAAAGATGTAACTCTGTGAGATGAATTAACAGAACACAGAGCAGTTTATCAGATATGTTCTTTCCAGTTTTGAACGGAAGATATTACCTTTTTCACCATAGCCCTCTATGGGCTTCCAAATATCCCTTTGCCAATTCCACAAGAACAGCCTTAGCGAAAGGCTGCTTGAAGGGAAAGATGTAACTCTGTGAGATGAATTAACAGAACACAGAGCAGTTTCTCAGAATGCTTCGTTCCAGTTTTGAACGGAAGATATTTCCTTTTCCATGAAAGCCCTCTATGAGCTTCCACATATCCCTTTGCCAATTCCCCAAGAACAGCCTTAGCGAAAGGCTTCTTGAAGGGAAAGATGTTACTCTGTGAGATGAATTAACAGAACACAGAGCAGTTTCTCAGAAAGCTTCTTTCCAGTTTTGAACGGAAGATATTTCCTTTTTCACCATACCCCTCTATGGACTTCCAAATATCCCTTTGCCAATTCCACAAGAACAGCCTTAGCGAAACGCTTCTTGAAGGGAAAGATGTAACTCTGTGAGATGAATTAACAGAACACAGAGCAATTTAGCAGAAAGCTTCTTTCCAGTTTTGAACGGAAGATATTTCCTTTTTCACCATAGCCCTCTATGGGCTTCCAAATATCCCTTTGCCAATTCCACAAGAACAGCCTTAGCGTAAGACTTCTTGAAGGGAAAGATGTAACTCTGTGAGATGAATTAACAGAACACAGAGCAGTTTCTCAGAAAGCTTGTTTCCAGTTTTGAACGGAAGATATTTCCTTTTTCACCATAGCCCTCTATGGGCTTCCAAATATCCCTTTGCCAATTCCACAAGAACAGCCTTAGCGAAAGGATTCTTGAAGGGAAAGATGTAACTCTGTGAGATGAATTAACAGAACACAGAGCAGTTTCTCAGAAAGCTTGTTTCCAGTTTTGAACGGAAGATATTTCCTTTTTCACCATAGCCCTCTATGGGCTTCCAAATATCCCTTTGCCAATTCCACAAGAACAGCCTTAGCGAAAGGCTTCTTGAAGGGAAAGATGTAACTCTGTGAGATGAATTAACAGAACACAGTGTAGTTTCTCAGAAAGCTTCTTTCCAGTTTTGAACGGAAGATATTTCCTTTTTCTCCATAGCCCTCTATGGGCTTCCAAATATCCCTTTGCCAATTCCACAAGAACAGCCTTAGCGAAAGACTTCTTGAAGGGAAATATGTAACTGTGTGAGATGAAGTAACAGAACACAGAGCAGTTTCTCAGAAAGCTTCTTTCCAGTTTTGAACGGAAGATATTTCCTTTTTCACCATAGCCCTCTATGGGCTTCCAAATATCCCTTTGCGAATTCCACAAGAACAGCCTTAGCGAAAGGCTTCTTGAAGGGAAAGATGTAACTCTGTGAGATGAATTGACAGAACACAGTGTAGTTTCTCAGAAAGCTTCTTTCCAGTTTTGAACGGAAGATATTCCCTTTTTCTCCATAGCCCTCTATGAGCTTCCAAATATCCCTTTGCCAATTCCACAAGAACAGCCTTAGCGAAAGGCTTCTTGAAGGGAAAGATGTAACTCTGTGAGATGAATTAACAGAACACAGAGCAGTTTCTCAGAATGCTTCGTTCCAGTTTTGAACGGAAGATATTTCCTTTTTCATGATAGCCCTCTATGGGCTTCCAAATATCCCTTTGCCAATTCCCCAAGAACAGCCTTAGCGAAAGGCTTCTTGAACGGAAAGATGTTACTCTGTGAGATGAATTAACAGAACACAGAGCAGTTTCTCTGAAAGCTTCTTTCCAGTTTTGAATGGAAGATATTTCCTTTTTCATGATAGCCCTCTATGGGCTTCCAAATATCCCTTTGACAATTCCACAAGAACAGCCTTAGCGAAAGGTTTCTTTAAGGGAAAGATGTAACTCTGTGAGATGAATTAACAGAAGACAGAGCCGTTTCTCAGAAAGTTTCTTTAAAGTTTTGAACGGAAGATATTTCCTTTTTCACCATAGCCCTCTATGGGCTTCCAAATATCCCTTTGCCAATTCCACAAGAACAGCCTTAGCGAAAGGCTTCTTGAAGGACAAGATGTAACTCTGTGAGATGAATTAACAGAACACAGAGCAGTTTCTTAGAAAGCTTCTTTCCAGTTTTGAACGGAAGATATTTCCTTTTTCACCATAGCCCTCTACGGGCTTCCAAATATCCCTTTGCCAATTCCACAAGAACAGCCTTAGCGAAAGGCTGCTTGAAGGGAAAGATGTAACTCTGTGAGATGAATTAACAGAACACAGAGCAGTTTCTCAGAAAGCTTCTTTCCAGTTTTGAACGGAAGATATTTCCTTTTTCAACATAGCCCTCTATGGGCTTCCAAATATCCCTTTGCCAATTCCACAAGAACAGCCTTAGCGAAAGGCTGCTTGAAGGGAAAGATATAACTCTGTGAGATAAATTAACAGAACACAGAGCAGATTCTCAGAAAGCTTCTTTCCAGTTTTAAAACTTAAGATATTTCCTTTTTCACTATAGCCCTCTAGGGGCTTCCAAATATCCCTTTGCCAATTCCACAGGAACAGCCTTAGCGAAAGGCTTCTTGAAGGGAAAGATGTAACTCTGTGAGATGAATTAACAGAACACAGAGCAGTTTCTCAGAAATCTTCTTTCCAGTTTTGAACGGAAGATATTTCCTTTTTCACCATAGCCCTCTATGGGCTTCCAAATATCCCTTTGCCAATTCCACAAGAACAGCCTTAGCGAAAGGCTTCTCGAAGGGAAAGATGTAACTCTGTGAGATGAATTAACAGAACACAGAGTAGATTCTCAGAAAGCTTCTTTCCAGTTTTAAAACGGAAGATATTTCCTCTTTCACCATAGTCCTCTATGGGCTTCCAAATATCCCTTTGCCAATTCCACAAGAACAGCCTTAGCGAAAGGCTTCTTAAAGGGAAAGATGTAACTCTGTGAGATGAATTAACAGAACACAGAGCAGTTTCTCAGATATGTTCTTTCCAGTTTTGAACGGAAGATATTACCTTTTTCACCATAGCCCTCTATGGGCTTCCAAATATCCCTTTGCCAATTCCACAAGAACAGCCTTAGCGAAAGGCTGCTTGAAGGGAAGGATGTAACTCTGTGAGATGAATTAACAGAACACAGAGCAGTTTCTGAGAATGCTTCTTTCCAGTTTTGAACGGAAGATATTTCCTTTTCCATGAAAGCCCTCTATGGGCTTATAAATATCCCTTTGCCAATTCCCCAAGAACAGCCTTAGCGAAAGGCTTCTTGAAGGGAAAGATGTTACTCTGTGAGATGAATTAACAGAACACAGAGCAGTTTCTCAGAAAGCTTCTTTCCAGTTTTGAACCGAAGATATTTCCTTTTTCAACATAGCCCTCTATGGGCTTCAAATATCCCTTTGCCAATTACACAAGAACAGCCTTAGCGAAAGGCTGCTTTAAGGGAAAGATGTAACTCTGTGAGATGAATTAACAGAACACAGAGCATTTTCTCAGAAAGTTTCTTTAACGTTTTGAACGGAAGATATTTCCTTTTTCACCATAGCCCTCTACGGCCTTCCAAATATCCCTTTGCCAATTCCACAAGAACAGCCTTAGCGAAAGGCTTCTTGAAGGGAAAGAGGTATCTCTGTGAGATGAATTAACAGAACACAGAGCAGTTTCTTAGATATCTTCTTTCCAGTTTTGAACGGAAGATATTACCTTTTTCACCATAGCCCTCTATGGGCTTCCAAATATCCCTTTGCCAATTCCACAAGAACAGCCTTAGCGAAAGGATTCTTGAAGGGAAAGATATAACTCTGTGAGATGAATTAACAGAACACAGAGCAGATTCTCAGAAAGCTTCTTTCCAGTTTTAAAACGGAAGATATTTCCTTTTTCACCATAGCCCTCTATGGGCTTCCAAATATCCCCTTGCCAATTCCACAAGAACAGCCTTAGCGAAAGGCTTCTTGAAGGGAAAGATGTAACTCTGTGAGATGAATTAACAGTACACAGAGCTGTTTCTCAGATATCTTCTTTCCAGTTTTGAACGGAAGATATTACCTTTTTCACCATAGCCCTCTATAGGCTTCCAAATATCCCTTTGCCAATTCCACAAGAACAGCCTTAGCGAAACGCTGCTTGAAGGGAAAGATGTAACTCTGTGAGATGAATTAACAGAACACAGAGCAGTTTCTCAGAAAGCTTCTTTCCAGTTTTGAACGGAAGATATTTCCTTTTTCACCCTAGCCCTCTATGGGCTTTCAAATATCCCTTTGCCAATTCCACAAGAACAGCCTTAGCGAAAGGCTTCTTGAAGGGAAAGATGTAACTCTGTGAGATGAATTAACAGAACACAGAGCAGTTTCTCAGAAAGCTTCTTTCCAATTTTGATCGGAAGATATTTCCTTTTTCACCATAGCCCTCTATGGGCTTCCAAATATCCCTTTGCCAATTCCACAAGAACAGCCTTAGCGAAAGACTTCTTGAAGGGAAATATGTAACTCCGTGAGATGAATTAACAGAACACAGAGCAGTTTCTCAGAAAGCTTCTTTCCAGTTTTGAACAGAAGATATTTCCTTTTTCACCATAGCCCTCTATTGGCTCCTAAATATCCCTTTGCCAATTCCACAAGAACAGCCTTAGCGAAAGGCTTCTTGAAGGGAAAGATGTAACTCTGTGAGATGAATTAACAGAACACAGAGCAGTTTCTCAGAAAGATTCTTTCCAGTTTTGAACGGAAGATGTTTCCTTTTTCACCATAGCCCTCTATGGGCTTCCAAATATCCCTTTGCCAATTCCACAAGAACAGCCTTAGCGAAAGGCTTCTTGAAGGGAAAGATGTAACTCTGTGAGATGAATTAACAGAACACAGAGCAGTTTCTCAGAAAGCTTCTTTCCAGTTTTGAAAGCAAGGTATTTCCTTTTTCACCATAGCCCTCTATGGGCTTCCAAATATCCCTTTGCCAATTCCACAAGAACAGCCTTAGCGAAAGGCTTCTTGAAGGGAAAGATGTAACTCTGTGAGATGAATTAACAGAACACAGAGCAGTTTCTCAGAAAGCTTCTTTCCAGTTTTGAACGGAAGATATTCCCTTATTCACCATAGCCCTCTATGGGCTTCCAAATATCCCTTTGCCAATTCCACAAGAACAGCCTTAGCGAAAGGCTTCTTGAAGGGAAAGATGTAACTCTGTGAGATGAATTAACAGAACACAGAGCAGTTTCTCAGAAAGCTTCTTTCCAGTTTTGAACGGAAGATATTTCCTTTTTCACCATAGCCCTCTATGGGCTTCCAAATATCCCTTTGCCAATTCCACAAGAACAGCCTTAGCGAAAGGCTTCTTGAAGGGAAAGATGTAACCCTGTGAGATGAATTAACAGAACACAGAGCAGTTTCTCAGAAAGCTTCTTTCCAGTTTTGAATGGAAGATATTTCCTTTTTCACCATAGCCCTCTATGGGCTTCCAAATATCCCTTTGCCAATTCCACAAGAACAGCCTTAGCGAAAGGCTTCTTGAAGGGAAAGATGTAACTATGTGAGATGAATTAACAGAACACAGAGCCGTTTCTCAGAATTCTTCTTTCCAGTTTTGAACGGAAGATATTTCCTTTTTCACCATAGCACTCTATGGGCTTCCAAATATCCCTTTGCCAATTCCACAAGAACAGCCTTAGCGAAAGGCTTCTTGAAGGGAAAGATGTAACTCTGTGAGATAAATTAACAGAACACAGAGCAGTTTCTCAGAGAGCTTGTTTCCAGTTTTCAACGGAAGATATTTCCTTTTTCACCATAGCCCTCTAGGGGCTTCCAAATATCCCTTTGCCAATTCCACAAGAACAGCCTCAGCGAAAAGCTTCTTGAAGGGAAAGATGTAACTCTGTGAGATGAATTAACAGAACACAGAGCAGTTTCGCAGAAAGCTTCTTTCCAGTTTTGAACGGAAGATATTTCCTTTTTCACCATAGCCCTCTATGGGCTTCCAAATATCCCTTTGCCCATTCCACAAGAACAGCCTTAGCGAAAGGCTTCTTGAAGGGAAAGATGTAACTCTGTGAGATGAATTAACAGAACACAGAGCAGTTTCTGAGAATGCTTCGTTCCAGTTTTGAACGGAAGATATTTCCTTTTCCATGAAAGCCCTCTATGGGCTTCCAAATATCCCTTTGCCAATTCCCCAAGAACAGCCTTAGCGAAAGGCTTCTTGAAGGGAAAGATGTAACTCTGTGAGATGAATTAACAGAACACAGAGCAGTTTCTCAGAAAGCTTCTTTCCAGTTTTGAAAGCAAGGTATTTCCTTTTTCACCATAGCCCTCTATGGGCTTCCAAATATCCCTTTGCCAATTCCACAAGAACAGCCTTAGCGAAAGGCTTCTTGAAGGGAAAGATGTAACTCTGTGAGATGAATTAACAGAACACAGAGCAGTTTCTCAGAAAGCTTCTTTCCAGTTTTGAACGGAAGATATTCCCTTATTCACCATAGCCCTCTATGGGCTTCCAAATATCCCTTTGCCAATTCCACAAGAACAGCCTTAGCGAGAGGCTTCTTGAAGGGAAAGATGTAACTCTGTGAGATGAATTAACAGAACACAGAGCAGTTTCTCAGAAAGCTTCTTTCCAGTTTTGAATGGAAGATATTTCCTTTTTCACCATAGCCCTCTATGGGCTTCCAAATATCCCTTTGCCAATTCCACAAGAACAGCCTTAGCGAAAGGCTTCTTGAAGGGAAAGATGTAACTCTGTGAGATGAATTAACAGAACACAGAGCCGTTTCTCAGAATTCTTCTTTCCAGTTTTGAACGGAAGATATTTCCTTTTTCACCATAGCACTCTATGGGCTTCCAAATATCCCTTTGCCAATTCCACAAGAACAGCCTTAGCGAAAGGCTTCTTGAAGGGAAAGATGTAACTCTGTGAGATAAATTAACAGAACACAGAGCAGTTTCTCAGAAAGCTTCTTTCCAGTTTTCAACGGAAGATATTTCCTTTTTCACCATAGCCCTCTAGGGGCTTCCAAATATCCCTTTGCCAATTCCACAAGAACAGCCTTAGCGAAAAGCTTCTTGAAGGGAAAGATGTAACTCTGTGAGATGAATTAACAGAACACAGAGCAGTTTCGCAGAAAGCTTCTTTCCAGTTTTGAACGGAAGATATTTCCTTTTTCACCATAGCCCTCTATGGGCTTCCAAATATCCCTTTTCCAATTCCACAAGAACAGCCTTAGGGAAAGGCTTCTTGAAGGGAAAGATGTAACTCTGTGAGATGAAGTAACAGAACACAGAGCTGTTTCTCAGAAAGCTTCTTTCCAGTTTTGAACGGAAGATATTTCCTTTTTCACCATATCCCTCTATGGGCTTCCAAATATCCCTTTGCCAATTGCACAAGAACAGCCTTAGCGAAAGGCTTCTTGAAGGAAAAGATGTAACTCTGTCAGATGAATTAACAGAACACAGAGCAGTTTCTCAGAAAGTTTCTTTAAAGTTTTGAACGGAAGATATTTCCTTTTTCACCATAGCCCTCTACGGCCTTCCAAATATCCCTTTGCCAATTCCACAAGAACAGCCTTAGCGAAAGGCTTCTTGAAGGGAAAGAGGTATCTCTGTGAGATGAATTAACAGAACACAGAGCAGTTTCTTAGATATCTTCTTTCCAGTTTTGAACGGAAGATATTACCTTTTTCACCATAGCCCTCTATGGGCTTCCAAATATCAATTTGGCAATTCAACAAGAACAGCCTTAGCGAAAGGCTGCTTGAAGGGAAAGATGTAACTCTGTGAGATGAATTAACAGAACACAGAGTAGTTTCTCAGAAAGCTTCTTTCCAGTTTTGAACGGAAGATATTTCCTTTTTCACCATAGCCCTCTATGGGCTTCCAAATATCCCTTTGCCAATTCCACAAGAACAGCCTTAGCGAAAGGCTTCTTGAAGGAAAAGATGTAACTCTGTCAGATGAATTAACAGAACACAGAGCAGTTTCTCAGAAAGATTCTTTCCAGTTTTGAACGGAAGATATTTCCTTTTTCACCATAGCCCTCTATGGGCTTCCAAATATCCCTTTGCCAATTCCACAAGAACAGCCTTAGCGAAAGGCTTCTTGAAGGGAAACATGTAACTCTGTGAGATGAATTAACAGAACACAGAGCAGATTCTCAGAAAGCTTCTTTTCAGTTTTAAAACGGAAGATATTTCCTTTTTCACCATAGTCCTCTATGGGCTTCCAAATATCCCTTTGCCAATTCCACAAGAACAGCCTTAGCGAAAGGCTTCTTGAAGGGATAGATGTAACTCTGTGAGATGAATTAACAGAAGACAGAGCCGTTTCTCAGAAAGTTTCTTTAAAGTTTTGAACGGAAGATATTTCCTTTTTCACCATAGCCCTCTATGGGCTTCCAAATATCCCTTTGCCAATTCCACAAGAACAGCCTTAGCGAAAGGCTTCTTGAAGGACAAGATGTAACTCTGTGAGATGAATTAACAGAACACCGAGCAGTTTCTCAGAAAGCTTCTTTCCAGTTTTGAACGGAAGATATTTCCTTTTTCAACATAGCCCTCTATGGGCTTCCAAATATCCCTTTGCCAATTCCACAAGAACAGCCTTAGCGAAAGGCTGCTTGAAGGGAAAGATATAACTCTGTGAGATGAATTAACAGAACACAGAGCAGATTCTCAGAAAGCTTCTTTCCAGTTTTAAAACTTAAGATATTTCCTTTTTCACTATAGCCCTCTAGGGGCTTCCAAATATCCCTTTGCCAATTCCACAGGAACAGCCTTAGCGAAAGGCTTCTTGAAGGGAAAGATGTAATTCTGTGAGATGAATTAACAGAACACAGAGCTCTTTCTCAGAAATCTTCTTTCCAGTTTTGAACGGAAGATATTTCCTTTTTCACCATAGCCCTCTATGGGCTTCCAAATATCCCTTTGCCAATTCCACAAGAACAGCCTTAGCGAAAGGCTTCTTGAAGGAAAAGATGTAACTCTGTCAGATGAATTAACAGAACACAGAGCAGTTTCTCAGAAAGATTCTTTCCAGTTTTGAACGGAAGATATTTCCTTTTTCACCATAGCCCTCTATGGGCTTCCAAATATCCCTTTGCCAATTCCACCAGAACAGCCTTAGCGAAAGGCTTCTTGAAGGGAAAGATATAACTCTGTGAGATGAATTAACAGAACACAGAGCAGATTCTCAGAAAGCTTCTTTCCAGTTTTAAAACGGAAGATATTTCCTTTTTCACCATAGCCCTCTATGGGCTTCCAAATATCCCCTTGCCAATTCCACAAGAACAGCCTTAGCGAAAGGCTTCTTGAAGGGAAAGATGTAACTCTGTGAGATGAATTAACAGTACACAGAGCTGTTTCTCAGATATCTTCTTTCCAGTTTTGAACGGAAGATATTAAATTTTTCACCATAGCCCTCTATGGGCTTCCAAATATCCCTTTGCCAATTCCACAAGAACAGCCTTAGCGAAAGGCTTCTTGAAGGGAAAGATGTAATTCTGTGAGATGAATTAACAGAACACAGAGCAGTTTCTCAGAAAGCTTCTTTCCAATTTTGATCGGAAGATATTTCCTTTTTCACCATAGCCCTCTATGGGCTTCCAAATATCCCTTTGCCAATTCCACAAGAACAGCCTTAGCGAAAGACTTCTTGAAGGGAAATATGTAACTCTGTGAGATGAATTAACAGAACACAGAGCAGTTTCTCAGAAAGCTTCTTTCCAGTTTTGAACCGAAGATATTTCCTTTTTCACCATAGCCCTCTATGGGCTTCCAAATATCCCTTTGCCAATTCCACAAGAACAGCCTTAGCGAAAGGCTTCTTGAAGGGAAAGATGTAACTCTGTGAGATGAATTAACAGAACACAGAGCAGTTTCTCAGAAAGCTTCTTTCCAGTTTTGAACGGAAGGTATTTCCTTTTTCTCCATAGCCCTCTATGGGCTTCCAAATACCCCTTTGCCGATTCGACAAGAACAGCCTTAGCGAAAGGCTTCTTGAAGGGAAAGATGTAACTCCGTGAGATGAATTAACAGAACAGAGAGCAGTTTCTCACAAAGCTTGTTTCCAGTTTTCAACGGAAGATATTTCCTTTTTCACCATAGCCCTCTATGGGCTTCCAAATATCCCTTTTCCAATTCCACAAGAACAGACTTAGCGAAAAGCTTCTTGAAGGGAAAGATGTAACTCTGTGAGATGAATTAACAGAACACAGAGCAGTTTCTCAGAAAGCTTCTTTCCAGTTTTGAACGGAAGATATTTCCTTTTTCACCATAGCCCTCTATGGGTTTCCAAGTATCCCTTTGCCAATTCCACAAGAACAGCCTTAGCGAAAGGCTTCTTGAAGGGAAAGATGTAACTCTGTGAGATGAATTAACAGAAGACAGAGCAGTTTCTCAGAAAGCTTCTTTCCAGTTTTGAACCCAAGATATTTCCTTTTTCACCATAGCCCTCTATGGGCTTCCAAATATCCCTTTGCTAATTCCACAAGAACAGCCTTAGCGAAAGGCTTCTTGAAGGAAAGATGTAACTCTGTGAGATGAATTAACAGAACATAGAGCAGTTTCTCAGAAAGCTTCTTTCCAGTTTTGAACGGAAGATATTTCCCTTTTCACCATAGCCCTCTATGGGCTTCCAAATATCCCATTCCCAATTCCACAAGAACAGCCTTAGCGAAAGACTTCTTGAAGGGAAAGATGTAACTCTGTGAGATGAATTAACAGAACACAGAGCAGTTTCTCAGAAAGCTTCTTTCCAGTTTTGAACAGAAGATATTTTCTTTTTCACCATAGCCCTCTATGGGCTCCTAAATATCCCTTTGCCAATTCCACAAGAACAGCCTTAGCGAAAGGCTTCTTGAAGGGAAAGATGTAACTCTGTGAGATGAATTAACAGAACACAGAGCAGTTTCTCAGAAAGTTTCTTTGCAGTTTTGAACGGAAGATATTTCCTTTTTCACCATAGCCCTCTATGGGCTTCCAAATATCCCTTTGCCAATTCCACAAGAACAGCCTTAGCGAAAGGCTTCTTGAAGGGAAAGATGTAACTCTGTGAGATGAATTAACAGAACACAGAGCAGTTTCTCAGAAAGCTTCTTTCCAGTTTTGAACGCAAGGTATTTCCTTTTTCACCATAGCCCTCTATGGGCTTCCAAATATCCCTTTGCCAATTCCACAAGAACAGCCTTAGCGAAAGGCTGCTTGACGGGAGAGATGTAACTCTGTGAGATGAATTAACAGAACACAGAGCAGTTTCTGAGAATGCTTCGTTCCAGTTTTGAACGGAAGATATTTCCTTTTCCATGAAAGCCCTCTATGGGCTTCCAAATATCCCTTTGCCAATTCCCCAAGAACAGCCTTAGCGAAAGGCTTCTTGAAGGGAAAGATGTTACTCTGTGAGATGAATTAACAGAACACAGAGTAGTTTCTCAGAAAGCTTCTTTCCAGTTTTGAACCGAAGATATTTCCTTTTTCAACATAGCCCTCTATGGGCTTCCAAATATCCCTTTGCAAATTACACAAGAACAGCCTTAGCGAAAGGCTGCTTTAAGGGAAAGATGTAACTCTGTGAGATGAATTAACAGAACACAGAGCAGTTTCTCAGAAAGTTTCTGTAACGTTTTGAACGGAAGATATTTCCTTTTTCACCATAGCCCTCTACGGCCTTCCAAATATCCCTTTGCCAATTCCACAAGAACAGCCTTAGCGAAAGGCTTCTTGAAGGGAAAGAGGTATCTCTGTGAGATGAATTAACAGAGCACAGAGCAGTTTCTTAGATATCTTCTTTCCAGTTTTGAACAGAAGATATTACCTTTTTCACCATAGCCCTCTATGGGCTTCCAAATATCAATTTGGCAATTCAACAAGAACAGCCTTAGCGAAAGGCTGCTTGAAGGGAAAGATGTAACTCTGTGAGATGAATTAACAGAACACAGAGCAGTTTCTCAGAAAGATTCTTTCCAGTTTTGAACGGAAGATATTTCCTTTTTCACCATAGCCCTCTATGGGCTTCCAAATATCCCTTTGCCAATTCCACAAGAACAGCCTTAGCGAAAGGCTTCTTGAAGGGAAAGATGTAACTCTGTGAGATGAATTAACAGAACACAGAGCAGTTTCTCAGAAAGCTTCTTTCCAGTTTTGAACGGAAGGTATTTCCTTTTTCACCATAGCCCTCTATGGGCTTCCAAATATCCCTTTGCCGATTCGACAAGAACAGCCTTAGCGAAAGGCTTCTTGAAGGGAAAGATGTAACTCCGTGAGATGAATTAACAGAACACAGAGCAGTTTCTCACAAAGCTTCTTTCCAGTTTTGAACGGAAGATATTTCCTTTTTCACCATAGCCCTCTATGGGCTTCCAAATATCCCTTTTCCAATTCCACAAGAACAGACTTAGCGAAAGGCTTCTTGAAGGGAAAGATGTAACTCTGTGAGATGAATTAACAGAACACAGAGCAGTTTCTCAGAAAGCTTCTTTCCAGTTTTGAACGGAAGATATTTCCTTTTTCACCACAGACCTCTATGGGCTTCCAAATATCCCTTTGCCAATTCCACACGAACAGCCTTAGCGAAAGGCTTCTTGAAGGGAAAGATGTAACTCTGTGAGATGAATTAACAGAACACAGAGCAGTTTCTCAGAAAGCTTCTTTCCAGTTTTGAACGGAAGATATTTCCTTTTTCACCATAGCCCTCTATGGGCTTCCAAATATCCCTTTGCCAATTCCAGAAGAACAGCCTTAGCCTAAGACTTCTTGAAGGGAAAGATGTAACTCTGTGAGATGAATTAAGAGAACACAGAGCAGTTTCTCAGAAAGCTTGTTTCCAGTTTTGAACGGAAAATATTTCCTTTTTCACCATAGCCCTCTATGGGCTTCCAAATATCCCTTTGCCAATTCCACAAGAACAGCCTTAGCGAAAGGATTCTTGAAGGGAAAGATGTAACTCTGTGAGATGAATTAACAGAACACAGAGCAGTTTCTCAGAAAGCTTCTTTCCAGTTTTGAACGGAAGATAATTCCTTTTTCACCATAGCCCTCTATGGGCTTCCAAATATCCCTTTTCCAATTCCACAAGAACAGCCTTAGCGAAAGGCTTCTTGAAGGGAAAGATGTAACTCTGTGAGATGAATTAACAGAACACAGTGTAGTTTCTCACAAAGCTTCTTTCCAGTTTTGAACGGAAGATATTTCCATTTTCTCCATAGCCCTCTATGAGCTTCCAAATATCCCTTTGCCAATTCCACAAGAAAATCCTTAGCGAAAGGCTTCATGAAGGGAAAGATGTAACTCTGTGAGATGAATTAACAGAACACAGAGCAGATTCTCAGAAAAATTCTTTCCAGTTTTAAAACGGAAGATATTTCCTTTTTCACCATAGTCCTCTATGGGCTTCCAAATATCCCTTTGCCAATTCCACAAGAACAGCCTTAGCGAAAGGCTTCTTGAAGGGATAGATGTAACTCTGTGAGATGAATTAACAGAACACAGAGCAGTTTCTCAGATATCTTCTTTCCAGTTTTAAGCGGAAGATATTACCTTTTTCACCAGAGCCCTCTATGGGCTTCCAAATATCCCTTTGCCAATTCCACAAGAACAGCCTTAGTGAAAGGCTGCTTGAAGCGAAAGATGTAACTCTGTGAGATGAATTAGCAGAACACAGAGCAGTTTCTCAGAATGCTTCGTTCCAGTTTTGAACGGAAGATATTTCCTTTTTCATGATAGCCCTCTATGGGCTTCCAAATATCCCTTTGCCAATTCCCCAAGAACAGCCTTAGCGAAAGGCTTCTTGAAGGGAAAGATGTTACTCTGTGAGATGAATTAACAGAACACAGAGCAGTTTCTCTGAAAGCTTCTTTCCAGTTTTGAATGGAAGATATTTCCTTTTTCATGATAGCTCTCTATGGGCTTCCAAATATCCCTTTGCCAACTCCACAAGAACAGCCTTAGCGAAAGGGTTCTTGAAGGGATAGATGTAACTCTGTGAGATGAATTAACAGAACACAGAGCAGTTTCTCAGATATCCTCTTTCCAGTTTTAAACGGAAGATATTACCTTTTTCACCATAGCCCTCTATGGGCTTCCAAATATCCCTTTGCCAATTCCACAAGAACAGCCTTAGCGAAAGGCTTCTTGAAGGACAAGATGTAACTCTGTGAGATGAATTAACAGAACACAGAGCCGTTTCTCAGAAAGCTTGTTTCCAGTTTTGAACGGAAGATATTTCCTTTTTCACCATAGCCCTCTATGGGCTTCCAAATATCCCTTTGCCAATTACACAAGAACAGCCTTAGCGAAAGGCTTCTTTAAGTGGAAGATGTAACTCTGTGAGATGAATTAACAGAACACAGAGCAGTTTCTCAGAAAGCTTCTTTCCAATTTTGATCGGAAGATATTTCCTTTTTCATGATAGCCCTCTAAGGGCTTCCAAATATCCCTTTGCCAATTCCACAAGAACAGCCTTAGCGAAAGGCTTCTTGAAGGGAAAGATGTAACTCTGTGAGATGAATTAACAGAACACAGAGCAGTTTCTCAGATATGTTCTTTCCAGTTTTGAACGGAAGATATTACCTTTTTCACCATAGCCCTCTATGGGCTTCCAAATATCCCTTTGCCAATTCCACAAGAACAGCCTTAGCGAAAGGCTGCTTGAAGGGAAAGATGTAACTCTGTGAGATGAATTAACAGAACACAGAGCAGTTTCTCAGAATGCTTCGTTCCAGTTTTGAACGGAAGATATTTCCTTTTCCATGAAAGCCCTCTATGAGCTTCCACATATCCCTTTGCCAATTCCCCAAGAACAGCCTTAGCGAAAGACTTCTTGAAGGGAAAGATGTTACTCTGTGAGATGAATTAACAGAACACAGAGCAGTTTCTCAGAAAGCTTCTTTCCAGTTTTGAACGGAAGATATTTCCTTTTTCACCATAGCCCTCTATGGACTTCCAAATATCCCTTTGCCAATTCCACAAGAACAGCCTTAGCGAAACGCTTCTTGAAGGGAAAGATGTAACTCTGTGAGATGAATTAACAGAACACAGAGCAATTTAGCAGAAAGCTTCTTTCCAGTTTTGAACGGAAGATATTTCCTTTTTCACCATAGCCCTCTATGGGCTTCCAAATATCCCTTTGCCAATTCCACAAGAACAGCCTTAGCGTAAGAATTCTTGAAGGGAAAGATGTAACTCTGTGAGATGAATTAACAGAACACAGAGCAGTTTCTCAGAAAGCTTGTTTCCAGTTTTGAACGGAAGATATTTCCTTTTTCACCATAGCCCTCTATGGGCTTCCAAATATCCCTTTGCCAATTCCACAAGAACAGCCTTAGCGAAAGGATTCTTGAAGGGAAAGATGTAACTCTGTGAGATGAATTAACAGAACACAGAGCAGTTTCTCAGAAAGCTTGTTTCCAGTTTTGAACGGAAGATATTTCCTTTTTCACCATAGCCCTCTATGGGCTTCCAAATATCCCTTTGCCAATTCCACAAGAACAGCCTTAGCGAAAGGCTTCTTGAAGGGAAAGATGTAACTCTGTGAGATGAATTAACAGAACACAGTGTAGTTTCTCAGAAAGCTTCTTTCCAGTTTTGAACGGAAGATATTTCCTTTTTCTCCATAGCCCTCTATGGGCTTCCAAATATCCCTTTGCCAATTCCACAAGAACAGCCTTAGCGAAAGACTTCTTGAAGGGAAATATGTAACTGTGTGAGATGAATTAACAGAACACAGAGCAGTTTCTCAGAAAGCTTCTTTCCAGTTTTGAACGGAAGATATTTCCTTTTTCACCATAGTCCTCTATGGGCTTCCAAATATCCCTTTGCGAATTCCACAAGAACAGCCTTAGCGAAAGGCTTCTTGAAGGGAAAGATGTAACTCTGTGAGATGAATTGACAGAACACAGTGTAGTTTCTCAGAAAGCTTCTTTCCAGTTTTGAACGGAAGATATTCCCTTTTTCTCCATAGCCCTCTATGAGCTTCCAAATATCCCTTTGCCAATTCCACAAGAACAGCCTTAGCGAAAGGCTTCTTGAAGGGAAAGATGTAACTCTGTGAGATGAATTAACAGAACACAGAGCAGTTTCTCAGAATGCTTCGTTCCAGTTTTGAACGGAAGATATATCCTTTTTCATGATAGCCCTCTATGGGCTTCCAAATATCCCTTTGCCAATTCCCCAAGAACAGCCTTAGCGAAAGGCTTCTTGAACGGAAAGATGTTACTCTGTGAGATGAATTAACAGAACACAGAGCAGTTTCTCTGAAAGCTTCTTTCCAGTTTTGAATGGAAGATATTTCCTTTATCATGATAGCCCTCTATGGGCTTCCAAATATCCCTTTGACAATTCCACAAGAACAGCCTTAGCGAAAGGTTTCTTAAAGGGAAAGATGTAACTCTGTGAGATGAATTAACAGAAGACAGAGCCGTTTCTCAGAAAGTTTCTTTAAAGTTTTGAACGGAAGATATTTCCTTTTTCACCATAGCCCTCTATGGGCTTCCAAATATCCCTTTGCCAATTCCACAAGAACAGCCTTAGCGAAAGGCTTCTTGAAGGACAAGATGTAACTCTGTGAGATGAATTAACAGAACACAGAGCAGTTTCTTAGAAAGCTTCTTTCCAGTTTTGAACGGAAGATATTTCCTTTTTCAACATAGCCCTCTATGGGCTTCCAAATATCCCTTTGCCAATTCCACAAGAACAGCCTTAGCGAAAGGCTGCTTGAAGGGAAAGATGTAACTCTGTGAGATGAATTAACAGAACACAGAGCCGTTTCTCAGAAATCTTCTTTCCAGTTTTGAACGGAAGATATTTCCTTTTTCATCATAGCACTCTATGGGCTTCCAAATATCCCTTTGCCAATTCCACAAGAACAGCCTTAGCGAAAGGCTTCTTGAAGGGAAAGATGTAACTCTGTGAGATAAATTAACAGAACACAGAGCAATTTCTCAGAGAGCTTGTTTCCAGTTTTCAACGGAAGATATTTCCTTTTTCACCATAGCCCTCTAGGGGCTTCCAAATATCCCTTTGCCAATTCCACAAGAACAGCCTTAGCGAAAGGCTTCTTGAAGGGAAAGATGTAACTCTGTGAGATGAATTAACAGAACACAGAGCAGTTTCTCAGAAAGCTTCTTTCCAGTTTTGAACGGAAGATATTTCCTTTTTCACCATAGCCCTGTATGGGCTTCCAAATATCCCTTTGCCAATTCCACAAGAACAGCCTTAGCGAAAGGCTTCTTGAAGGGAAAGATGTAACTCTGTGAGATGAATTAACAGAACACAGAGCAGATTCTCAGAAAGCTTCTTTCCAGTTTTAAAACAGAAGATATTTCCTTTTTCACCATAGTCCTCTATGGGCTTCCAAATATCCCTTTGCCAATTCCACAAGAACAGCCTTAGCGAAAGGCTTCTTGAAGGGAAAGATGTAACTCTGTCAGATGAATTAACAGAACACAGAGCAGTTTCTCAGATATGTTCTTTCCAGTTTTGAACGGAAGATATTACCTTTTTCACCATAGCCCTCTATGGGCTTCCAAATATCCCTTTGCCAATTCCACAAGAACAGCCTTAGCGAAAGGCTGCTTGAAGGGAAAGATGTAACTCTGTGACATGAATTAACAGAACACAGAGCAGTTTCTCAGAAAGCTTCTTTCCAGTTTTGACCGGAAGATATTTCCTTTTTCACCATAGCCCTCTATGGGCTTCCAAATATCCCTTTGCCAATTCCACAAGAACAGCCTTAGCGAAAGGCTTCTTGAAGGGAAAGATGTAACTCTGTGAGATGAATTAACAGAACACAGAGCAGTTTCTCAGAAAGCTTCTTTCCAGTTTTGAACGGAAGATATTTCCTTTTTCACCATAGCCCTCTATGGGCTTCCAAATATCCCTTTGCGGATTGCACAAGAACAGCCTTAGCGAAAGGCTTCTTGAAGGGAAAGATGTAACCCTGTGAGATGAATTAACAGAACACAGAGCAGTTTCTCAGAAAGCTTCTTTCCAGTTTTCAATGGAAGATATTTCCTTTTTCACCATAGCCCTCTATGGGCTTCCAAATATCCCTTTGCCAATTCCACAAGAACAGCCTTAGCGTAAGACTTCTTGAAGGGAAAGATGTAACTCTGTGAGATGAATTAACAGAGCGCAGAGCAGTTTCTCAGAAAGCTTGTTTCCAGTTTTGAACGGAAGATATTTCCTTTTTCACCATAGCCCTATATGGGCTTCCAAATATCCCTTTGCCAATTCCACAAGAACAGCCTTAGCGAAAGGGTTCTTGAAGGGAAAGATGTAACTCTGTGAGATAAATTAACAGAACACAGAGCAGTTTCTCAGAAAGCTTCTTTCCAGTTTTGAACGGAAGATATTTCCTTTTTCACCATAGCCCTCTATGGGCTTCCAAATATCCCTTTGCGAATTCCACAAGAACAGCCTTAGCGAAAGGCTTCTTGAAGGGAAAGATGTAACTCTGTGAGATGAATTAACAGAACACAGTGTAGTTTCTCAGAAAGCTTCTTTCCAGTTTTGAATGGAAGATATTTCCTTTTTCTCCATAGTCCTCTATGAGCTTCCAAATATCCCTTTGCCAATTCCACAAGAACAGCCTTAGCGAAAGGCTTCTTGAAGGGAAAGATGTAACTCTGTGAGATGAATTAACAGAACACAGAGCAGTTTCTCAGAAAGCTTCTTTCCAGTTTTCAACGGAAGATATTTCCTTTTTCAACATAGCTCTCTATGGGCTTCCAAATATCCCTTTACCAATTCCACAAGAACAACCTTAGCGAAAGGCTTCTTGAGGGGAAAGATGTAACTTTGTGACATTAATTAGGAGAACACAGAGCAGTTTCTCAGAAAGTTTCTTTCCAGTTTTGAAATTAAGATATTTCCTTTTTCACGATAGCCCTCTATGGGCTTCCAAATATCCCTTCGCCAATTCCACAAGAACAGCCTTATCGAAAGGCTTCTTGAAGGGAAACATGTAACTCTGTGAGATGAATTAACAGAACACAGACCAGTTTCTCAGAAAGCTTCTTTCCAGTTTTGAACGGAAGATATTTCCTTTTCCACCCTAGCCCTCTATGGGCTTCCAAATATCCCTTTGCCAATTACACAAGAACAGCCTTAGCGAAAGGCTTCTTGAAGGGCAAGATGTAACTCTGTGAGATGAATTAACAGAACACAGAGCCGTTTCTCAGAAATCTTCTTTCCAGTTTTGAACGGAAGATATTTCCTTTTTCACCATAGCCCTCTATGGGCTTCCAAATATCCCTTTGCCAATTCCACAAGAACAGCCTTAGCGAAAGGCTTCTTGAAGGGAAAGATGTAACTCTGTGAGATGAATTAACAGAACACAGAGCAGTTTCTCAGAAAGCTTCTTTCCAGTTTTGAACGGAAGATATTTCCTTTTTCACCATAGCCCTCTATGGGCTTCCAAATATCCCTTTGCGAATTGCACAAGAACAGCCTTAGCGAAAGGCTTCTTGAAGGGAAAGATGTAACCCTGTGAGATGAATTAACAGAACACAGAGCAGTTTCTCAGAAAGCTTCTTTCCAGTTTTCAATGGAAGATATTTCCTTTTTCACCATAGCCCTCTATGAGCTTCCAAATATCCCTTTGCCAATTCCACAAGAACAGCCTTAGCGAAAGGCTTCTTGAAGGGAAAGATGTAACTCTGTGAGATGAAGTAACAGAACACAGAGCAGTTTCTCAGAAAGCTTGTTTCCAGTTTTGAACGGAAGATATTTCCTTTTTCAACATAGCCCTCTATGGGCTTCCAAATATCCCTTTGCGAATTCCACAAGAACAGACTTAGCGAAAGGCTTCTTGAAGGGAAAGATGTAACTCTGTGAGATGAATTAACAGAACACAGAGCAGTTTCTCAGAAAGCTTCTTTCCAGTTTTGAACGGAAGATATTTCCTTTTTCACCATAGCCCTCTGTGGGCTTCCAAATATCCCTTTGCCAATTCCACAAGAACAGGCTTAGCGTAAGACTTCTTGAAGGGAAAGATGTAACTCTGTGAGATGAATTAGCAGAACACAGAGCAGTTTCTCAGAATGCTTCGTTCCAGTTTTGAACGGAAGATATTTCCTATTTCATGATAGCCCTCTATGGGCTTCCAAATATCCCTTTGCCAATTCCCCAAGAACAGCCTTAGCGAAAGGCTTCTTGAAGGGAAAGATGTTTCTCTGTGAGATGAATTAACAGAACACAGAGCAGTTTCTCTGAAGGCTTCTTTCCAGTTTTGAATGGAAGATATTTACTTTTTCATGATAGCCCTCTATGGGCTTCCAAATATCCCTTTGCCAATTCCACAAGAACAGCCTTAGCGAAAGGATTCTTGAAGGGAAAGATGTAACTCTGTGAGATGAATTAAGAGAACACAGAGCAGTTTCTCAGAAAGCTTGTTTCCAGTTTTGAACGGAAGATAATTCCTTTTTCACCATAGCCTTCTATGGGCTTCCAAATATCCCGTTGCCAATTCCACAAGAACATCCTTAGCGAAACGCTTCTTGAAGGGAAAAATATAACGCTGTGAGATGAATTAACAGAACACAGAGCAGTTTCTCAGAAAGCTTCTTTCCAGTTTTGAACGGAAGATATTTCCTTTTTCACCATAGCCCTCTATGGGCTTCCAAATATCCCTTTGCCAATTCCACAAGAACAGCCTTAGCGAAAGGCTTCTTAAAGGACAAGATGTAACTCTGTGAGATGAATTAACAGAACACAGAGTAGTTTCTCAGAAAGCTTCTTTCCAGTTTTGAACGGAAGATATTTCCTTTTTCACTGTAGCCCGCTATGGGCTTCCAAATATCCTTTTGCCAATTGCACAAGAACAGCCTTAGCGAAAGGCTTCTTGAAGGGAAAGATGTAACTCTGTGAGATGAATTAACAGAACACAGAGCCGTTTCTCAGAAAGCTTCTTTCCAGTTTTGAACGGAAGATATTTCCTTTTTCACCATAGCCCTCTATGGGCTTCCAAATATCCCTTTGCCAATTCCACAAGAACAGCCTTAGCGAAAGGCTTCTTGAAGGGAAAGATGTAACTCTGTGAGATAAATTAACAGAACACAGAGCAGTTTCTCAGAAAGCTTCTTTCCAGTTTGGAACGGAAGATATTTCCTTTTTCACCATAGCCCTCTATGGGCTTCCAAATATCCCTTTGCCAATTCCACAAGAACAGCCTTAGCAAACGGCTTCTTGAAATGAAAAATGTAACTCTGTGAGATGAATTAAGAGAACACAGAGCAGTTTCTCAGAGAGCTTGTTTCCAGTTTTCAACGGAAGATATTTCCTTTTTCACCATAGCCCTCTAGGGGCTTCCAAATATCCCTTTGCCAATTCCACAGGAACAGCCTTAGCGAAAGGCTTCTTGAAGGGAAAGATGTAACTCTGTGAGATGAATTAACAGAACACAGAGCAGTTTCTCAGAAAGTTTCTTTCCAATTTTGATCGGAAGATATTTCCTTTTTCACCATAGCCCTCTATGGGCTTCCAAATATCCCTTTGCCAATTCCACAAGAACAGCCTTAGCGAAAGACTTTTTGAAGGGAAATATGTAACTCTGTGAGATGAATTAACAGAACACAGAGCAGTTTCTCAGAAAGCTTCTTTCCAGTTTTGAACGGAAGATATTTCCTTTTTCACCACAGACCTCTATGGGCTTCCAAATATCCCTTTGCCAATTCCACACGAACAGCCTTAGCGAAAGGCTTCTTGAAGGGAAAGATGTAACTCTGTGAGATGAATTAACAGAACACAGAGCAGTTTCTCAGAAAGCTTCTTTCCAGTTTTGAACGGAAGATATTTCCTTTTTCACCATAGCCCTCTATGGGCTTCCAAATATCCCTTTGCCAATTCCAGAAGAACAGCCTTAGCCTAAGACTTCTTGAAGGGAAAGATGTAACTCTGTGAGATGAATTAAGAGAACACAGAGCAGTTTCTCAGAAAGCTTGTTTCCAGTTTTGAACGGAAAATATTTCCTTTTTCACCATAGCCCTCTATGGGCTTCCAAATATCCCTTTGCCAATTCCACAAGAACAGCCTTAGCGAAAGGATTCTTGAAGGGAAAGATGTAACTCTGTGAGATGAATTAACAGAACACAGAGCAGTTTCTCAGAAAGCTTCTTTCCAGTTTTGAACGGAAGATAATTCCTTTTTCACCATAGCCCTCTATGGGCTTCCAAATATCCCTTTTCCAATTCCACAAGAACAGCCTTAGCGAAAGGCTTCTTGAAGGGAAAGATGTAACTCTGTGAGATGAATTAACAGAACACAGTGTAGTTTCTCACAAAGCTTCTTTCCAGTTTTGAACGGAAGATATTTCCATTTACTCCATAGCCCTCTATGAGCTTCCAAATATCCCTTTGCCAATTCCACAAGAAAATCCTTAGCGAAAGGCTTCATGAAGGGAAAGATGTAACTCTGTGAGATGAATTAACAGAACACAGAGCAGATTCTCAGAAAAATTCTTTCCAGTTTTAAAACGGAAGATATTTCCTTTTTCACCATAGTCCTCTATGGGCTTCCAAATATCCCTTTGCCAATTCCACAAGAACAGCCTTAGCGAAAGGCTTCTTGAAGGGATAGATGTAACTCTGTGAGATGAATTAACAGAACACAGAGCAGTTTCTCAGATATCTTCTTTCCAGTTTTAAGCGGAAGATATTACCTTTTTCACCAGAGCCCTCTATGGGCTTCCAAATATCCCTTTGCCAATTCCACAAGAACAGCCTTAGTGAAAGGCTGCTTGAAGCGAAAGATGTAACTCTGTGAGATGAATTAGCAGAACACAGAGCAGTTTCTCAGAATGCTTCGTTCCAGTTTTGAACGGAAGATATTTCCTTTTTCATGATAGCCCTCTATGGGCTTCCAAATATCCCTTTGCCAATTCCCCAAGAACAGCCTTAGCGAAAGGCTTCTTGAAGGGAAAGATGTTACTCTGTGAGATGAATTAACAGAACACAGAGCAGTTTCTCTGAAAGCTTCTTTCCAGTTTTGAATGGAAGATATTTCCTTTTTCATGATAGCTCTCTATGGGCTTCCAAATATCCCTTTGCCAACTCCACAAGAACAGCCTTAGCGAAAGGGTTCTTGAAGGGATAGATGTAACTCTGTGAGATGAATTAACAGAACACAGAGCAGTTTCTCAGATATCCTCTTTCCAGTTTTAAACGGAAGATATTACCTTTTTCACCATAGCCCTCTATGGGCTTCCAAATATCCCTTTGCCAATTCCACAAGAACAGCCTTAGCGAAAGGCTTCTTGAAGGACAAGATGTAACTCTGTGAGATGAATTAACAGAACACAGAGCCGTTTCTCAGAAAGCTTGTTTCCAGTTTTGAACGGAAGATATTTCCTTTTTCACCATAGCCCTCTATGGGCTTCCAAATATCCCTTTGCCAATTACACAAGAACAGCCTTAGCGAAAGGCTTCTTTAAGTGGAAGATGTAACTCTGTGAGATGAATTAACAGAACACAGAGCAGTTTCTCAGAAAGCTTCTTTCCAATTTTGATCGGAAGATATTTCCTTTTTCATGATAGCCCTCTAAGGGCTTCCAAATATCCCTTTGCCAATTCCACAAGAACAGCCTTAGCGAAAGGCTTCTTGAAGGGAAAGATGTAACTCTGTGAGATGAATTAACAGAACACAGAGCAGTTTCTCAGATATGTTCTTTCCAGTTTTGAACGGAAGATATTACCTTTTTCACCATAGCCCTCTATGGGCTTCCAAATATCCCTTTGCCAATTCCACAAGAACAGCCTTAGCGAAAGGCTGCTTGAAGGGAAAGATGTAACTCTGTGAGATGAATTAACAGAACACAGAGCAGTTTCTCAGAATGCTTCGTTCCAGTTTTGAACGGAAGATATTTCCTTTTCCATGAAAGCCCTCTATGAGCTTCCACATATCCCTTTGCCAATTCCCCAAGAACAGCCTTAGCGAAAGACTTCTTGAAGGGAAAGATGTTACTCTGTGAGATGAATTAACAGAACACAGAGCAGTTTCTCAGAAAGCTTCTTTCCAGTTTTGAACGGAAGATATTTCCTTTTTCACCATAGCCCTCTATGGACTTCCAAATATCCCTTTGCCAATTCCACAAGAACAGCCTTAGCGAAACGCTTCTTGAAGGGAAAGATGTAACTCTGTGAGATGAATTAACAGAACACAGAGCAATTTAGCAGAAAGCTTCTTTCCAGTTTTGAACGGAAGATATTTCCTTTTTCACCATAGCCCTCTATGGGCTTCCAAATATCCCTTTGCCAATTCCACAAGAACAGCCTTAGCGTAAGAATTCTTGAAGGGAAAGATGTAACTCTGTGAGATGAATTAACAGAACACAGAGCAGTTTCTCAGAAAGCTTGTTTCCAGTTTTGAACGGAAGATATTTCCTTTTTCACCATAGCCCTCTATGGGCTTCCAAATATCCCTTTGCCAATTCCACAAGAACAGCCTTAGCGAAAGGATTCTTGAAGGGAAAGATGTAACTCTGTGAGATGAATTAACAGAACACAGAGCAGTTTCTCAGAAAGCTTGTTTCCAGTTTTGAACGGAAGATATTTCCTTTTTCACCATAGCCCTCTATGGGCTTCCAAATATCCCTTTGCCAATTCCACAAGAACAGCCTTAGCGAAAGGCTTCTTGAAGGGAAAGATGTAACTCTGTGAGATGAATTAACAGAACACAGTGTAGTTTCTCAGAAAGCTTCTTTCCAGTTTTGAACGGAAGATATTTCCTTTTTCTCCATAGCCCTCTATGGGCTTCCAAATATCCCTTTGCCAATTCCACAAGAACAGCCTTAGCGAAAGACTTCTTGAAGGGAAATATGTAACTGTGTGAGATGAATTAACAGAACACAGAGCAGTTTCTCAGAAAGCTTCTTTCCAGTTTTGAACGGAAGATATTTCCTTTTTCACCATAGCCCTCTATGGGCTTCCAAATATCCCTTTGCGAATTCCACAAGAACAGCCTTAGCGAAAGGCTTCTTGAAGGGAAAGATGTAACTCTGTGAGATGAATTGACAGAACACAGTGTAGTTTCTCAGAAAGCTTCTTTCCAGTTTTGAACGGAAGATATTCCCTTTTTCTCCATAGCCCTCTATGAGCTTCCAAATATCCCTTTGCCAATTCCACAAGAACAGCCTTAGCGAAAGGCTTCTTGAAGGGAAAGATGTAACTCTGTGAGATGAATTAACAGAACACAGAGCAGTTTCTCAGAATGCTTCGTTCCAGTTTTGAACGGAAGATATATCCTTTTTCATGATAGCCCTCTATGGGCTTCCAAATATCCCTTTGCCAATTCCCCAAGAACAGCCTTAGCGAAAGGCTTCTTGAACGGAAAGATGTTACTCTGTGAGATGAATTAACAGAACACAGAGCAGTTTCTCTGAAAGCTTCTTTCCAGTTTTGAATGGAAGATATTTCCTTTATCATGATAGCCCTCTATGGGCTTCCAAATATCCCTTTGACAATTCCACAAGAACAGCCTTAGCGAAAGGTTTCTTAAAGGGAAAGATGTAACTCTGTGAGATGAATTAACAGAAGACAGAGCCGTTTCTCAGAAAGTTTCTTTAAAGTTTTGAACGGAAGATATTTCCTTTTTCACCATAGCCCTCTATGGGCTTCCAAATATCCCTTTGCCAATTCCACAAGAACAGCCTTAGCGAAAGGCTTCTTGAAGGACAAGATGTAACTCTGTGAGATGAATTAACAGAACACAGAGCAGTTTCTTAGAAAGCTTCTTTCCAGTTTTGAACGGAAGATATTTCCTTTTTCAACATAGCCCTCTATGGGCTTCCAAATATCCCTTTGCCAATTCCACAAGAACAGCCTTAGCGAAAGGCTGCTTGAAGGGAAAGATATAACTCTGTGAGATAAATTAACAGAACACAGAGCAGATTCTCAGAAAGCTTCTTTCCAGTTTTAAAACTTAAGATATTTCCTTTTTCACTATAGCCCTCTAGGGGCTTCCAAATATCCCTTTGCCAATTCCACAGGAACAGCCTTAGCGAAAGGCTTCTTGAAGGGAAAGATGTAACTCTGTGAGATGAATTAACAGAACACAGAGCAGTTTCTCAGAAATCTTCTTTCCAGTTTTGAACGGAAGATATTTCCTTTTTCACCATAGCCCTCTATGGGCTTCCAAATATCCCTTTGCCAATTCCACAAGAACAGCCTTAGCGAAAGGCTTCTGGAAGGGAAAGATGTAACTCTGTGAGATGAATTAACAGAACACAGAGTAGATTCTCAGAAAGCTTCTTTCCAGTTTTAAAACGGAAGATATTTCCTCTTTCACCATAGTCCTCTATGGGCTTCCAAATATCCCTTTGCCAATTCCACAAGAACAGCCTTAGCGAAAGGCTTCTTAAAGGGAAAGATGTAACTCTGTGAGATGAATTAACAGAACACAGAGCAGTTTCTCAGATATGTTCTTTCCAGTTTTGAACGGAAGATATTAACTTTTTCACCATAGCCCTCTATGGGCTTCCAAATATCCCTTTGCCAATTCCACAAGAACAGCCTTAGCGAAAGGCTGCTTGAAGGGAAAGATGTAACTCTGTGAGATGAATTAACAGAACACAGAGCAGTTTCTGAGAATGCTTCTTTCCAGTTTTGAACGGAAGATATTTCCTTTTCCATGAAAGCCCTCAATGGGCTTATAAATATCCCTTTGCCAATTCCCCAAGAACAGCCTTAGCGAAAGGCTTCTTGAAGGGAAAGATGTTACTCTGTGAGATGAATTAACAGAACACAGAGCAGTTTCTCAGAAAGCTTCTTTCCAGTTTTGAACCGAAGATATTTCCTTTTTCAACATAGCCCTCTATGGGCTTCCAAATATCCCTTTGCCAATTACACAAGAACAGCCTTAGCGAAAGGCTGCTTTAAGGGAAAGATGTAACTCTGTGAGATGAATTAACAGAACACAGAGCAGTTTCTCAGAAAGTTTCTTTAACGTTTTGAACGGAAGATATTTCCTTTTTCACCATAGCCCTCTACGGCCTTCCAAATATCCCTTTGCCAATTCCACAAGAACAGCCTTAGCGAAAGGCTTCTTGAAGGGAAAGAGGTATCTCTGTGAGATGAATTAACAGAACACAGAGCAGTTTCTTAGATATCTTCTTTCCAGTTTTGAACGGAAGATATTACCTTTTTCACCATAGCCCTCTATGGGCTTCCAAATATCAATTTGGCAATTCAACAAGAACAGCCTTAGCGAAAGGCTGCTTGAAGGGAAAGATGTAACTCTGTGAGATGAATTAAAAGAACACAGAGTAGTTTCTCAGAAAGCTTCTTTCCAGTTTTGAACGGAAGATATTTCCTTTTTCACCATAGCCCTCTATGGGCTTCCAAATATCCCTTTGCCAATTCCACAAGAACAGCCTTAGCGAAAGGCTTCTTGAAGGAAAAGATGTAAATCTGTGAGATGAATTAACAGAACACAGAGCAGTTTCTAAGAAAGATTCTTTCCAGTTTTGAACGGAAGATATTTCCTTTTTCACCATAGCCCTCTATGGGCTTCCAAATATCCCTTTGCCAATTCCACAAGAACAGCCTTAGCGAAAGGATTCTTGAAGGGAAAGATATAACTCTGTGAGATGAATTAACAGAACACAGAGCAGATTCTCAGAAAGCTTCTTTCCAGTTTTAAAACGGAAGATATTTCCTTTTTCACCATAGCCCTCTATGGGCTTCCAAATATCCCCTTGCCAATTCCACAAGAACAGCCTTAGCGAAAGGCTTCTTGAAGGGAAAGATGTAACTCTGTGAGATGAATTAACAGTACACAGAGCTGTTTCTCAGATATCTTCTTTCCAGTTTTGAACGGAAGATATTACCTTTTTCACCATAGCCCTCTATAGGCTTCCAAATATCCCTTTGCCAATTCCACAAGAACAGCCTTAGCGAAACGCTGCTTGAAGGGAAAGATGTAACTCTGTGAGATGAATTAACAGAACACAGAGCAGTTTCTCAGAAAGCTTCTTTCCAGTTTTGAACGGAAGATATTTCCTTTTTCACCCTAGCCCTCTATGGGCTTTCAAATATCCCTTTGCCAATTCCACAAGAACAGCCTTAGCGAAAGGCTTCTTGAAGGGAAAGATGTAACTCTGTGAGATGAATTAACAGAACACAGAGCAGTTTCTCAGAAAGCTTCTTTCCAATTTTGATCGGAAGATATTTCCTTTTTCACCATAGCCCTCTATGGGCTTCCAAATATCCCTTTGCCAATTCCACAAGAACAGCCTTAGCGAAAGACTTCTTGAAGGGAAATATGTAACTCTGTGAGATGAATTAACAGAACACAGAGCAGTTTCTCAGAAAGCTTCTTTCCAGTTTTGAACCGAAGATATTTCCTTTTTCACCATAGCCCTCTATGGGCTTCCAAATATCCCTTTGCCAATTCCACAAGAACAGCCTTATCGAAAGGCTTCTTGAAGGGAAAGATGTAACCCTGTGAGATGAATTAACAGAACACAGAGCAGTTTCTCAGAAAGCTTCTTTCCAGTTTTGAACGGAAGGTATTTCCTTTTTCACCATAGCCCTCTATGGGCTTCCAAATATCCCTTTGCCGATTCGACAAGAACAGCCTTAGCGAAAGGCTTCTTGAAGGGAAAGATGTAACTCCGTGAGATGAATTAACAGAACACAGAGCAGTTTCTCAGAAAGCTTCTTTCCAGTTTTGAACAGAAGATATTTCCTTTTTCACCATAGCCCTCTATGGGCTCCTAAATATCCCTTTGCCAATTCCACAAGAACAGCCTTAGCGAAAGGCTTCTTGAAGGGAAAGATGTAACTCTGTGAGATGAATTAACAGAACACAGAGCAGTTTCTCAGAAAGCTTCTTTCCAGTTTTGAACGGAAGATATTTCCTTTTTCACCATAGCCCTCTATGGGCTTCCAAATATCCCTTTGCCAATTCCACAAGAACAGCCTTAGCGAAAGGCTTCTTGAAGGGAAAGATGTAACTCTGTGAGATGAATTAACAGAACACAGAGCAGTTTCTCAGAAAGCTTCTTTCCAGTTTTGAAAGCAAGGTATTTCCTTTTTCACCATAGCCCTCTATGGGCTTCCAAATATCCCTTTGCCAATTCCACAAGAACAGCCTTAGCGAAAGGCTTCTTGAAGGGAAAGATGTAACTCTGTGAGATGAATTAACAGAACACAGAGCAGTTTCTCAGAAAGCTTCTTTCCAGTTTTGAACGGAAGATATTCCCTTATTCACCATAGCCCTCTATGGGCTTCCAAATATCCCTTTGCCAATTCCACAAGAACAGCCTTAGCGAAAGGCTTCTTGAAGGGAAAGATGTAACTCTGTGAGATGAATTAACAGAACACAGAGCAGTTTCTCAGAAAGCTTCTTTCCAGTTTTGAACGGAAGATATTTCCTTTTTCACCATAGCCCTCTATGGGCTTCCAAATATCCCTTTGCCAATTCCACAAGAACAGCCTTAGCGAAAGGCTTCTTGAAGGGAAAGATGTAACCCTGTGAGATGAATTAACAGAACACAGAGCAGTTTCTCAGAAAGCTTCTTTCCAGTTTTGAATGGAAGATATTTCCTTTTTCACCATAGCCCTCTATGGGATTCCAAATATCCCTTTGCCAATTCCACAAGAACAGCCTTAGCGAAAGGCTTCTTGAAGGGAAAGATGTAACTATGTGAGATGAATTAACAGAACACAGAGCCGTTTCTCAGAATTCTTCTTTCCAGTTTTGAACGGAAGATATTTCCTTTTTCACCATAGCACTCTATGGGCTTCCAAATATCCCTTTGCCAATTCCACAAGAACAGCCTTAGCGAAAGGCTTCTTGAAGGGAAAGATGTAACTCTGTGAGATAAATTAACAGAACACAGAGCAGTTTCTCAGAGAGCTTGTTTCCAGTTTTCAACGGAAGATATTTCCTTTTTCACCATAGCCCTCTAGGGGCTTCCAAATATCCCTTTGCCAATTCCACAAGAACAGCCTTAGCGAAAAGCTTCTTGAAGGGAAAGATGTAACTCTGTGAGATGAATTAACAGAACACAGAGCAGTTTCGCAGAAAGCTTCTTTCCAGTTTTGAACGGAAGATATTTCCTTTTTCACCATAGCCCTCTATGGGCTTCCAAATATCCCTTTGCCCATTCCACAAGAACAGCCTTAGCGAAAGGCTTCTTGAAGGGAAAGATGTAACTCTGTGAGATGAATTAACAGAACACAGAGCAGTTTCTGAGAATGCTTCGTTCAAGTTTTGAACGGAAGATAATTTCCTTTTCCATGAAAGCCCTCTATGGGCTTCCAAATATCCCTTTGCCAATTCCCCAAGAACATCCTTAGCGAAAGGCTTCTTGAAGGGAAAGATGTTACTCTGTGAGATGAATTAACAGAACACAGAGCAGTTTCTCAGAAAGTTTCTTTAAAGTTTTGAACGGAAGATATTTCCTTTTTCACCATAGCCCTCTACGGCCTTCCAAATATCCCTTTGCCAATTCCACAAGAACAGCCTTAGCGAAAGGCTTCTTGAAGGGAAAGAGGTATCTCTGTGAGATGAATTAACAGAACACAGAGCAGTTTCTTAGATATCTTCTTTCCAGTTTTGAACGGAAGATATTACCTTTTTCACCATAGCCCTCTATGGGCTTCCAAATATCAATTTGGCAATTCAACAAGAACAGCCTTAGCGAAAGGCTGCTTGAAGGGAAAGATGTAACTCTGTGAGATGAATTAACAGAACACAGAGTAGTTTCTCAGAAAGCTTCTTTCCAGTTTTGAACGGAAGATATTTCCTTTTTCAGCATAGCCCTCTATGGGCTTCCAAATATCCCTTTGCCAATTCCACAAGAACAGCCTTAGCGAAAGGCTTCTTGAAGGAAAAGATGTAACTCTGTCAGATGAATTAACAGAACACAGAGCAGTTTCTCAGAAAGATTCTTTCCAGTTTTGAACGGAAGATATTTCCTTTTTCACCATAGCCCTCTATGGGCTTCCAAATATCCCTTTGCCAATTCCACCAGAACAGCCTTAGCGAAAGGCTTCTTGAAGGGAAAGATGTAACTCTGTGAGATGAATTAACAGAACACAGAGCAGATTCTCAGAAAGCTTCTTTCCAGTTTTAAAACGGAAGATATTTCCTTTTTCACCATAGTCCTCTATGGGCTTCCAAATATCCCTTTGCCAATTCCACAAGAACAGCCTTAGCGAAAGGCTTCTTGAAGGGATAGATGTAACTCTGTGAGATGAATTAACAGAAGACAGAGCCGTTTCTCAGAAAGTTTCTTTAAAGTTTTGAACGGAAGATATTTCCTTTTTCACCATAGCCCTCTATGGGCTTCCAAATATCCCTTTGCCAATTCCACAAGAACAGCCTTAGCGAAAGGCTTCTTGAAGGACAAGATGTAACTCTGTGAGATGAATTAACAGAACACAGAGCAGTTTCTCAGAATGCTTCTTTCCAGTTTTGAACGGAAGATATTTCCTTTTTCAACATAGCCCTCTATGGGATTCCAAATATCCCTTTGCCAATTCCACAAGAACAGCCTTAGGGAAAGGCTGCTTGAAGGGAAAGATATAACTCTGTGAGATGAATTAACAGAACACAGAGCAGATTCTCAGAAAGCTTCTTTCCAGTTTTAAAACTTAAGATATTTCCTTTTTCACTATAGCCCTCTAGGGGCTTCAAAATATCCCTTTGCCAATTCCACAGGAACAGCCTTAGCGAGAGGCTTCTTGAAGGGAAAGATGTAATTCTGTGAGATGAATTAACAGAACACAGAGCTGTTTCTCAGAAATCTTCTTTCCAGTTTTGTACGGAAGATATTTCCTTTTTCACCATAGCCCTCTATGGGCTTCCAAATATCCCTTTGCCAATTCCACAAGAACAGCCTTAGCGAAAGGCTTCTTGAAGGGAAAGATGTAACTCTGTGAGATGAATTAACAGAACACAGAGCAGATTCTCAGAAAGCTTCTTTCCAGTTTTAAAACGGAAGATATTTCCTCTTTCACCATAGTCCTCTATGGGCTTCCAAATATCCCTTTGCCAATTCCACAAGAACAGCCTTAGCGAAAGGCTTCTTAAAGGGAAAGATGTAACTCTGTGAGATGAATTAACAGAACACAGAGCAGTTTCTCAGATATGTTCTTTCCAGTTTTGAACGGAAGATATTACCTTTTTCACCATAGCCCTCTATGGGCTTCCAAATATCCCTTTGCCAATCCCACAAGAACAGCCTTAGCGAAAGGCTGCTTGAAGGGAAAGATGTAACTCTGTGAGATGAATTAACAGAACACAGAGCAGTTTCTGAGAATGCTTCGTTCCAGTTTTGAACGGAAGATATTTCCTTTTCCATGAAAGCCCTCTATGGGCTTCCAAATATCCCTTTGCCAATTCCCCAAGAACAGCCTTAGCGAAAGGCTTCTTGAAGGGAAAGATGTAACTCTGTGAGATGAATTAACAGAACACAGAGCAGTTTCTCAGAAAGCTTCTTTCCAGTTTTGAAAGCAAGGTATTTCCTTTTTCACCATAGCCCTCTATGGGCTTCCAAATATCCCTTTGCCAATTCCACAAGAACAGCCTTAGCGAAAGGCTTCTTGAAGGGAAAGATGTAACCCTGTGAGATGAATTAACAGAACACAGAGCAGTTTCTCAGAAAGCTTCTTTCCAGTTTTGAATGGAAGATATTCCCTTATTCACCATAGCCCTCTATGGGCTTCCAAATATCCCTTTGCCAATTCCACAAGAACAGCCTTAGCGAAAGGCTTCTTGAAGGGAAAGATGTAACTCTGTGAGATGAATTAACAGAACACAGAGCAGTTTCTGAGAATGCTTCGTTCCAGTTTTGAACGGAAGATATTTCCTTTTCCATGAAAGCCCTCTATGGGCTTCCAAATATCCCTTTGCCAATTCCCCAAGAACATCCTTAGCGAAAGGCTTCTTGAAGGGAAAGATGTTACTCTGTGAGATGAATTAACAGAACACAGAGCAGTTTCTCAGAAAGTTTCTTTAAAGTTTTGAACGGAAGATATTTCCTTTTTCACCATAGCCCTCTACGGCCTTCCAAATATCCCTTTGCCAATTCCACAAGAACAGCCTTAGCGAAAGGCTTCTTGAAGGGAAAGAGGTATCTCTGTGAGATGAATTAACAGAACACAGAGCAGTTTCTTAGATATCTTCTTTCCAGTTTTGAACGGAAGATATTACCTTTTTCACCATAGCCCTCTATGGGCTTCCAAATATCAATTTGGCAATTCAACAAGAACAGCCTTAGCGAAAGGCTGCTTGAAGGGAAAGATGTAACTCTGTGAGATGAATTAACAGAACACAGAGTAGTTTCTCAGAAAGCTTCTTTCCAGTTTTGAACGGAAGATATTTCCTTTTTCACCATAGCCCTCTATGGGCTTCCAAATATCCCTTTGCCAATTCCACAAGAACAGCCTTAGCGAAAGGCTTCTTGAAGGAAAAGATGTAACTCTGTCAGATGAATTAACAGAACACAGAGCAGTTTCTCAGAAAGATTCTTTCCAGTTTTGAACGGAAGATATTTCCTTTTTCACCATAGCCCTCTATGGGCTTCCAAATATCCCTTTGCCAATTCCACAAGAACAGCCTTAGCGAAAGGCTTCTTGAAGGGAAAGATGTAACTCTGTGAGATGAATTAACAGAACACAGAGCAGATTCTCAGAAAGCTTCTTTCCAGTTTTAAAACGGAAGATATTTCCTTTTTCACCATAGTCCTCTATGGGCTTCCAAATATCCCTTTGCCAATTCCACAAGAACAGCCTTTGCGAAAGGCTTCTTGAAGGGATAGATGTAACTCTGTGAGATGAATTAACAGAAGACAGAGCCGTTTCTCAGAAAGTTTCTTTAAAGTTTTGAACGGAAGATATTTCCTTTTTCACCATAGCCCTCTATGGGCTTCCAAATATCCCTTTGCCAATTCCACAAGAACAGCCTTAGCGAAAGGCTTCTTGAAGGACAAGATGTAACTCTGTGAGATGAATTAACAGAACACAGAGCAGTTTCTCAGAAAGCTTCTTTCCAGTTTTGAACGGAAGATATTTCCTTTTTCAACATAGCCCTCTATGGGCTTCCAAATATCCCTTTGCCAATTCCACAAGAACAGCCTTAGCGAAAGGCTGCTTGAAGGGAAAGATATAACTCTGTGAGATGAATTAACAGAACACAGAGCAGATTCTCAGAAAGCTTCTTTCCAGTTTTAAAACTTAAGATATTTCCTTTTTCACTATAGCCCTCTAGGGGCTTCCAAATATCCCTTTGCCAATTCCACAGGAACAGCCTTAGCGAAAGGCTTCTTGAAGGGAAAGATGTAATTCTGTGAGATGAATTAACAGTACACAGAGCTGTTTCTCAGATATCTTCTTTCCAGTTTTGAACGGAAGATATTAAATTTTTCACCATAGCCCTCTATAGGCTTCCAAATATCCCTTTGCCAATTCCACAAGAACAGCCTTAGCGAAAGGCTGCTTGAAGGGAAAGATGTAACTCTGTGAGATGAATTAACAGAACACAGAGCAGTTTCTCAGAAAGCTTCTTTCCAGTTTTGAACGGAAGATATTTCCTTTTTCACCATAGCCCTCTATGGGCTTCCAAATATCCCTTTGCCAATTCCACAAGAACAGCCTTAGCGAAAGGCTTCTTGAAGGGAAAGATGTAATTCTGTGAGATGAAATAACAGAACACAGAGCAGTTTCTCAGAAAGCTTCTTTCCAATTTTGATCGGAAGATATTTCCTTTTTCACCATAGCCCTCTATGGGCTTCCAAATATCCCTTTGCCAATTCCACAAGAACAGCCTTAGCGAAAGACTTCTTGAAGGGAAATATGTAACTCTGTGAGATGAATTAACAGAACACAGAGCAGTTTCTCAGAAAGCTTCTTTCCAGTTTTGAACCGAAGATATTTCCTTTTTCACCATAGCCCTCTATGGGCTTCCAAATATCCCTTTGCCAATTCCACAAGAACAGTCTTAGCGAAAGGCTTCTTGAAGGGAAAGATGTAACTCTGTGAGATGAATTAACAGAACACAGAGCAGTTTCTCAGAAAGCTTCTTTCCAGTTTTGAACGGAAGGTATTTCCTTTTTCTCCATAGCCCTCTATGGGCTTCCAAATACCCCTTTGCCGATTCGACAAGAACAGCCTTAGCGAAAGGCTTCTTGAAGGGAAAGATGTAACTCCGTGAGATGAATTAACAGAACACAGAGCAGTTTCTCACAAAGCTTGTTTCCAGTTTTCAACGGAAGATATTTCCTTTTTCACCATAGCCCTCTATGGGCTTCCAAATATCCCTTTTCCAATTCCACAAGAACAGACTTAGCGAAAAGCTTCTTGAAGGGAAAGATGTAACTCTGTGAGATGAATTAACAGAACACAGAGCAGTTTCTCAGAAAGCTTCTTTCCAGTTTTGAACGGAAGATATTTCCTTTTTCACCATAGCCCTCTATGGGTTTCCAAGTATCCCTTTGCCAATTCCACAAGAACAGAGCGAAAGGCTTCTTGAAGGGAAAGATGTAACTCTGTGAGATGAATTAACAGAAGACAGAGCAGTTTCTCAGAAAGCTTCTTTCCAGTTTTGAACCCAAGATATTTCCTTTTTCACCATAGCCCTCTATGGGCTTCCAAATATCCCTTTGCTAATTCCACAAGAACAGCCTTAGCGAAAGGCTTCTTGAAGGGAAAGATGTAACTCTGTGAGATGAATTAACAGAACATAGAGCAGTTTCTCAGAAAGCTTCTTTCCAGTTTTGAACGGAAGATATTTCCCTTTTCACCATAGCCCTCTATGGGCTTCCAAATATCCCATTGCCAATTCCACAAGAACAGCCTTAGCGAAAGACTTCTTGAAGGGAAAGATGTAACTCTGTGAGATGAATTAACAGAACACAGAGCAGTTTCTCAGAAAGCTTCTTTCCAGTTTTGAACAGAAGATATTTCCTTTTTCACCATAGCCCTCTATGGGCTCCTAAATATCCCTTTGCCAATTCCACAAGAACAGCCTTAGCGAAAGGCTTCTTGAAGGGAAAGATGTAACTCTGTGAGATGAATTCACAGAACACAGAGCAGTTTCTCAGAAAGTTTCTTTGCAGTTTTGAACGGAAGATATTTCCTTTTTCACCATAGCCCTCTATGGGCTTCCAAATATCCCTTTGCCAATTCCACAAGAACAGCCTTAGCGAAAGGCTTCTTGAAGGGAAAGATGTAACTCTGTGAGATGAATTAACAGAACACAGAGCAGTTTCTCAGAAAGCTTCTTTCCAGTTTTGAACGCAAGGTATTTCCTTTTTCACCATAGCCCTCTATGGGCTTCCAAATATCCCTTTGCCAATTCCACAAGAACAGCCTTAGCGAAAGGCTGCTTGAAGGGAGAGATGTAACTCTGTCAGATGAATTAACAGAACACAGAGCAGTTTCTGAGAATGCTTCGTTCCAGTTTTGAACGGAAGATATTTCCTTTTCCATGAAAGCCCTCTATGGGCTTCCAAATATCCCTTTGCCAATTCCCCAAGAACAGCCTTAGCGAAAGGCTTCTTGAAGGGAAAGATGTTACTCTGTGAGATGAATTAACAGAAGACAGAGCAGTTTCTCAGAAAGCTTCTTTCCAGTTTTGAACCCAAGATATTTCCTTTTTCACCATAGCCCTCTACGGCCTTCCAAATATCCCTTTGCCAATTCCACAAGAACAGCCTTAGCGAAAGGCTTCTTGAAGGGAAAGAGGTATCTCTGTGAGATGAAATAACAGAACACAGAGCAGTTTCTTAGATATCTTCTTTCCAGTTTTGAACGGAAGATATTACCTTTTTCACCATTGCCCTCTATGGGCTTCCAAATATCAATTTGGCAATTCAACAAGAACAGCCTTAGCGAAAGGCTGCTTGAAGGGAAAGATGTAACTCTGTGAGATGAATTAACAGAACACAGAGTAGTTTCTAAGAAAGCTTCTTTCCAGTTTTGAACGGAAGGTATTTCCTTTTTCACCATAGCCCTCTATGGGCTTCCAAATATCCCTTTGCCAATTCCACAAGAACAGCCTTAGCGAAAGGCTTCTTGAAGGGAAAGATGTAACTCTGTGAGATGAATTAACAGAACACAGAGCAGATTTTCAGAAAGATTCTTTCCAGTTTTGAACGGAAGATATTTCCTTTTTCACCATAGCCCTCTATGGGCTTCAAATATCCCTTTGCCAATTCCACAAGAACAGCCTTAGCGAAAGGATTCTTGAAGGGTAAGATATAACTCTGTGAGATGAATTAACAGAACACAGAGCAGATTCTCAGAAAGCTTCTTTCCAGTTTTAAAACGGAAGATATTTCCTTTTTCACCATAGCCCTCTATGGGCTTCCAAATATCCCCTTGCCAATTCCACAAGAACAGCCTTAGCGAAAGGCTTCTTGAAGGGAAAGATGTAACTCTGTGAGATGAATTAACAGTACACATAACTGTTTCTCAGATATGTTCTTTCCAGTTTTGAACGGAAGATATTACCTTTTTCACCATAGCCCTCTATAGGCTTCCAAATATCCCTTTGCCAATTCCACAAGAACAGCCTTAGCGAAAGGCTGCTTGAAGGGAAAGATGTAACTCTGTGAGATGAATTAACAGAACACAGAGCAGTTTCTCAGAAAGCTTCTTTCCAGTTTTGAACGGAAGATATTTCCTTTTTCACCATAGCCCTCTATGGGCTTCCAAATATCCCTTTGCCAATTCCACAAGAACAGCCTTAGCGAAAGGCTTCTTGAAGGGAAAGATGTAACTCTGTGAGATGAATTAACAGAACACAGAGCAGTTTCTCAGAAAGCTTCTTTCCAGTTTTGAACGGAAGATATTCCCTTTTTCACCATAGCCCTCTATGGGCTTCCAAATATCCCTTTGCCAATTCCACAAGAACAGCCTTAGCGAAAGGCTTCTTGAAGGGAAAGATGTTACTCTGTGAGATGAATTAACAGAACACAGAGCAGTTTCTCAGAATGCTTCTTTCCAGTTTAGAACGGAAGATATTTCCTTTTTCACCATAGCCCTCTATTTGCTTCCAAATATCCCTTTGCAATTCCACAAGAACAGCCTTAGCGAAAGGCTTCTTGAAGGGAAAGATGTAACCCTGTGAGATGAATTAACAGAACACAGAGCAGTTTCTCAGAAAGCTTCTTTCCAGTTTTGAATGGAAGATATTTCCTTTTTCTCCATAGCCCTGTATGGGCTTCCAAATATCCCTTTGCCAATTCCACAAGAACAGCCTTAGCGAAAGGCTTCTTGAAGGGAAAGATGTAACTCTGTGAGATGAATTAACAGAACACAGAGCAGATTCTCAGAAAGCTTCTTTCCAGTTTTAAAACAGAAGATATTTCCTTTTTCACCATAGTCCTCTATGGGCTTCCAAATATCCCTTTGCCAATTCCACAAGAACAGCCTTAGCGAAAGGCTTCTTGAAGGGAAAGATGTAACTCTGTCAGATGAATTAACAGAACACAGAGCAGTTTCTCAGATATGTTCTTTCCAGTTTTGAACGGAAGATATTACCTTTTTCACCATAGCCCTCTATGGGCTTCCAAATATCCCTTTGCCAATTCCACAAGAACAGCCTTAGCGAAAGGCTGCTTGAAGGGAAAGATGTAACTCTGTGACATGAATTAACAGAACACAGAGCAGTTTCTCAGAAAGCTTCTTTCCAGTTTTGAACGGAAGATATTTCCTTTTTCACCATAGCCCTCTATGGGCTTCCAAATATCCCTTTGCCAATTCCACAAGAACAGCCTTAGCGAAAGGCTTCTTGAAGGGAAAGATGTAACTCTGTGAGATGAATTAACAGAACACAGAGCAGTTTCTCAGAAAGCTTCTTTCCAGTTTTGAACGGAAGATATTTCCTTTTTCACCATAGCCCTCTATGGGCTTCCAAATATCCCTTTGCGGATTGCACAAGAACAGCCTTAGCGAAAGGCTTCTTGAAGGGAAAGATGTAACCCTGTGAGATGAATTAACAGAACACAGAGCAGTTTCTCAGAAAGCTTCTTTCCAGTTTTCAATGGAAGATATTTCCTTTTTCACCATAGCCCTCTATGGGCTTCCAAATATCCCTTTGCCAATTCCACAAGAACAGCCTTTGCGTAAGACTTCTTGAAGGGAAAGATGTAACTCTGTGAGATGAATTAACAGAACGCAGAGCAGTTTCTCAGAAAGCTTCTTTCCAGTTTTGAACGGAAGATATTTCCTTTTTCACCATAGCCCTATATGGGCTTCCAAATATCCCTTTGCCAATTCCACAAGAACAGCCTTAGCGAAAGGGTTCTTGAAGGGAAAGATGTAACTCTGTGAGATGAATTAACAGAACACAGAGCAGTTTCTCAGAAAGCTTCTTTCCAGTTTTGAACGGAAGATATTTCCTTTTTCACCATAGCCCTCTATGGGCTTCCAAATATCCCTTTGCGAATTCCACAAGAACAGCCTTAGCGAAAGGCTTCTTGAAGGGAAAGATGTAACTCTGTGGGATGAATTAACAGAACACAGTGTAGTTTCTCAGAAAGCTTCTTTCCAGTTTTGAATGGAAGATATTTCCTTTTTCTCCATAGTCCTCTATGAGCTTCCAAATATCCCTTTGCCAATTCCACAAGAACAGCCTTAGCGAAAGGCTTCTTGAAGGGAAAGATGTAACTCTGTGAGATGAATTAACAGAACACAGAGCAGTTTCTCAGAAAGCTTCTTTCCAGTTTTCAACGGAAGATATTTCCTTTTTCAACATAGCCCTCTATGGGCTTCCAAATATCCCTTTACCAATTCCACAAGAACAACCTTAGCGAAAGGCTTCTTGAGGGGAAAGATGTAACTTTGTGACATTAATTAGGAGAACACAGAGCAGTTTCTCAGAAAGTTTCTTTCCAGTTTTGAAATTAAGATATTTCCTTTTTCACGATAGCCCTCTATGGGCTTCCAAATATCCCTTCGCCAATTCCACAAGAACAGCCTTATCGAAAGGCTTCTTGAAGGGAAACATGTAACTCTGTGAGATGAATTAACAGAACACAGACCAGTTTCTCAGAAAGCTTCTTTCCAGTTTTGAACGGAAGATATTTCCTTTTCCACCCTAGCCCTCTATGGGCTTCCAAATATCCCTTTGCCAATTACACAAGAACAGCCTTAGCGAAAGGCTTCTTGAAGGGCAAGATGTAACTCTGTGAGATGAATTAACAGAACACAGAGCCGTTTCTCAGAAATCTTCTTTCCAGTTTTGAACGGAAGATATTTCCTTCTTCACCATAGCCCTCTATGGGCTTCCAAATATCCCTTTGCCAATTCCACAAGAACAGCCTTAGCGAAAGGCTTCTTGAAGGGAAAGATGTAACTCTGTGAGATGAATTAACAGAACACAGAGCAGTTTCTCAGAAAGCTTCTTTCCAGTTTTGAACGGAAGATATTTCCTTTTTCACCATAGCCCTCTATGGGCTTCCAAATATCCCTTTGCGAATTGCACAAGAACAGCCTTAGCGAAAGGCTTCTTGAAGGGAAAGATGTAACCCTGTGAGATGAATTAACAGAACACAGAGCAGTTTCTCAGAAAGCTTCTTTCCAGTTTTCAATGGAAGATATTTCCTTTTTCACCATAGCCCTCTATGGGCTTCCAAATATCCCTTTGCCAATTCCACAAGAACAGAGTTAGCGAAAGGCTTCTTGAAGGGAAAGATGTAACTCTGTGAGATGAAGTAACAGAACACAGAGCAGTTTCTCAGAAAGCTTGTTTCCAGTTTTGAACGGAAGATATTTCCTTTTTCAACATAGCCCTCTATGGGCTTCCAAATATCCCTTTGCCAATTCCACAAGAACAGACTTAGCGAAAGGCTTCTTGAAGGGAAAGATGTAACTCTGTGAGATGAATTAACAGAACACAGAGCAGTTTCTCAGAAAGCTTCTTTCCAGTTTTGAACGGAAGATATTTCCTTTTTCACCATAGCCCTCTGTGGGCTTCCAAATATCCCTTTGCCAATTCCACAAGAACAGGCTTAGCGTAAGACTTCTTGAAGGGAAAGATGTAACTCTATGAGATGAATTAACAGAAAACAGAGAAGTTTCTCAGAAAGCTTCTTTCCAGTTTTGAACGGAAGATATTTCCTTTTTCACCATAGCCCTCTATGGGCTTCCAAATATCCCTTTGCCAATTCCACAAGAACAGACTTAGCGAAAGGCTTCTTGAAGGGAAAGATGTAACTCTGTGAGATGAATTAACAGAACACAGAGCAGTTTCTCAGAAAGCTTCTTTCCAGTTTTGAACGGAAGATATTTCCTTTTTCACCATAGCCCTCTATGGGCTTCCAAATATCCCTTTGCCAATTCCACAAGAACAGCCTTAGCGTAAGACTTCTTGAAGGGAAAGATGTAACTCTGTGAGATGAATTAACAGAACGCAGAGCAGTTTCTCAGAAAGCTTGTTTCCAGTTTTGAACGGAAGATATTTCCTTTTTCACCATAGCCCTATATGGGCTTCCAAATATCCCTTTGCCAATTCCACAAGAACAGCCTTAGCGAAAGGGTTCTTGAAGGGAAAGATGTAACTCTGTGAGATGAATTAACAGAACACAGAGCAGTTTCTCAGAAAGCTTCTTTCCAGTTTTGAACGGAAGAAATTTCCTTTTTCACCATAGCCCTCTATGGGCTTCCAAATATCCCTTTGCGAATTAAACAAGAACAGCCTTAGCGAAAGGCTTCTTGAAGGGAAAGATGTAACTCTGTGAGATGAATTAACAGAACACAGTGTAGTTTCTCAGAAAGCTTCTTTCCAGTTTTGAATGGAAGATATTTCCTTTTTCTCCATAGTCCTCTATGAGCTTCCAAATATCCCTTTGCCAATTCCACAAGAACAGCCTTAGCGAAAGGCTTCTTGAAGGGAAAGATGTAACTCTGTGAGATGAATTAACAGAACACAGAGCAGTTTCTCAGAAAGCTTCTTTCCAGTTTTCAACGGAAGATATTTCCTTTTTCAACATAGCCCTCTATGGGCTTCCAAATATCCCTTTACCAATTCCACAAGAACAACCTTAGCGAAAGGCTTCTTGAGGGGAAAGATGTAACTTTGTGACATTAATTAGGAGAACACAGAGCAGTTTCTCAGAAAGTTTCTTTCCAGTTTTGAAATTAAGATATTTCCTTTTTCATGATAGCCCTCTATGGGCTTCCAAATATCCCTTCGCCAATTCCACAAGAACAGCCTTATCGAAAGGCTTCTTGAAGGGAAACATGTAACTCTGTGAGATGAATTAACAGAACACAGACCAGTTTCTCAGAAAGCTTCTTTCCAGTTTTGAACGGAAGATATTTCCTTTTCCACCCTAGCCCTCTATGGGCTTCCAAATATCCCTTTGCCAATTACACAAGAACAGCCTTAGCGAAAGGCTTCTTGAAGGGCAAGATGTAACTCTGTGAGATGAATTAACAGAAGACAGAGCCGTTTCTCAGAAATCTTCTTTCCAGTTTTGAACGGAAGATATTTCCTTTTTCACCATAGCACTCTATGGGCTTCCAAATATCCCTTTGCCAATTCCACAAGAACAGCCTTAGCGAAAGGCTTCTTGAAGGGAAAGATGTAACTCTGTGAGATGAATTAACAGAACACAGTGTAGTTTCTCAGAAAGCTTCTTTCCAGTTTTGAACGGAAGATATTTCGTTTTTCTCCATAGTCCTCTATGAGCTTCCAAATATCCCTTTGCCAATTCCACAGGAACAGCCTTAGCGAAAGGCTTCTTGAGGGGAAAGATGTAACTTTGTGACATTAATTAGGAGAACACAGAGCAGTTTCTCAGAAAGTTTCTTTCCAGTTTTGAAATTAAGATATTTCCTTTTTCACGATAGCCCTCTATGAGCTTCCAAATATCCCTTTGCCAATTCCACAGGAACAGCCTTAGCGAAAGGCTTCTTGAAGGGAAAGATGTAACTCTGTGAGATGAATTAACAGAACACAGAGCAGATTCTCAGAAAGCTTCTTTCCAGTTTTAAAACGGAAGATATTTCCTTTTTCACCATAGTCCTCTAAGGGCTTCCAAATATCCCTTTGTCAATTCCACAAGAACAGCCTTAGCGAAAGGCTTCTTGAAGGGATAGATGTAAATCTGTGAGATGAATTAACAGAACACAGAGCAGTTTCTCAGAAAGCTTCTTTCCAGTTTTGAACGGAAGATATTTCCTTTTTCACCGTAGCCCTCTATAGGCGTCCAATTATCACTTTGCCAATTCCACAAGAACAGACTTAGCGAATGGCTTCTTGAAAGGAAAGATGTAACTCTGTGAGATGAATTAACAGAACACAGAGCAGTTTCTCAGAAAGCTTCTTTCCAGTTTTGAACGGAAGATATTTCCTTTTTCACCATAGCCCACTAAGGGCTTCCAGATATCCATTTGCCAATTCCATAAGAAGAGCCTTTGCGAAAAGCTGCTTGAAGGGAGAGATGTAAGTCTGTGAGATGAATTAACAGAACACAGAGCAGTTTTCAGAAAGCTTCTTTCCAGTTTTCAACGGAAGATATTTCCTTTTTCACAATACCCCTATATGGGCTTCCAAATATCCCTTTGCCAATTACACAAGAACAGACTTAGCGAAAGGCTTCTTGAAGGGAAAGATGTAACTCTGTGAGATGAATTAACAGAACACAGAGCAGTTTCTCAGGAAGCTCTTTCAAGTTTTGAAGGGAAGATATTTCTTTTTTCACCGTAGCCCTCTACGGCTTCCAAATATCACTTTGCGAATTCCACAAGAACAGCCTTAGCGAAAGGCTTCTTGAAGGGAAACATGTAACTCTGTGAGATGAATTAACAGAACACAGAGCAGTTTCTCAGAAAGCTTCTTTCCAGTTTTGAACGGAAGATATTTCCTTTTTCACCATAGCCCTCTAAGGGCTTCCAAATATCACTTTGCCAATTCCACAAGAACAGCCTTAGCGAAAGGCTTCTTGAAGGAAAAGATGTAACTCTGTGAGATGAATTAACAGAACACAGAGCAGTTTCTCAGAAAGCTTCTTTCCAGTTTTGAACGGAAGATATTTCCTTTTTCACCGTAGCCCTCTATGGGCTTCCAAAAATCCCTTTGTCAATTCCACAAGAACAGCCTTAGCGAAAGGCTTCTTGAAGGGAAAGATGTAACTCTGTGAGATGAATTAACAGGACACAGAGCAGTTTCTCAGAAAGCTCCTTTCGAGTTTTTAAGGGAAGATATTTCCTTTTTCATCGCAGCTCTCTATGGGCTTCCAAATACCACTTTGCCAATTCCACAAGAACAGCCTTAGCGAAAGGCTTCTTGAAGGGAAAGATGTAACTCTGTGAGATGAATTAACAGAACACAGAGCAGTTTCTCAGAAAGCTTCTTTCCAGTTTTGAACGGAAGATATTTCCTTTTTCACCATAGCCCTCTGTGGGCTTCCAAATATCCCTTTGCCAATTCCACAAGAACAGCCTTAGCGTAAGACTTCTTGTAGGGAAAGATGTAACTCTGTGAGATGAATTAACAGAACACAGAGAAGTTTCTCAGAAAGCTTCTTTCCAGTTTTGAACGGAAGATATTTCCTTTTTCACCATAGCCCTCTATGGGCTTCCAAATATCCCTTTGCCAATTCCACAAGAACAGCCTTAGCGAAAGGCTTCTTGAAGGGAAAGATGTAACTCTGTGAGATGAATTAACAGAACACAGAGCAGTTTCTCGGAAAGCTTCTTTGCAGTTTTGAACGGAAGATATTTCCTTTTTCACCATAGCCCTCTATGGGCTTCCAAAAAGCCCTTTGTCAATTCCACAAGAACAGCCTTAGCGAAAGGCTTCTTGAAGGGAAAGATGTAACTCTGTGAGATGAATTAACAGGACACAGAGCAGTTTCTCAGAAAGCTCCTTTCGAGTTTTTAAGGGAAGATATTTCCTTTTTCATCGCAGCTCTCTATGGGCTTCCTAATACCACTTTGCCAATTCCAAAAGAACAGCCTTAGCGAAAGGCTTCTTGAAGGGAAAGATGTAACTCTGTGAGATGAATTAACAGAACACAGAGCAGTTTCTCAGAAAGCTTCTTTCCAGTTTTGAACGGAAGATATTTCCTTTTTCACCATAGCCCTCTGTGGGCTTCCAAATATCCCTTTGCCAATTCCACAAGAACAGCCTTAGCGTAAGACTTCTTGAAGGGAAAGATGTAACTCTGTGAGATGAATTAACAGAACACAGAGAAGTTTCTCAGAAAGCTTCTTTCCAGTTTTGAACGGAAGATATTTCCTTTTTCACCATAGCCCTCTATGGGCTTCCAAATATCCCTTTGCCAATTCCACAAGAACAGCCTTAGAGAAAGGCTTCTTGAAGGGAAAGATGTAACTCTGTGAGATGAATTAACAGAACACAGAGCAGATTCTCAGAAAGCTTCTTTCCAGTTTTAAAACGGAAGATATTTCCTTTTTCACCATAGTCCTCTATGGGCTTCCAAATATCCCTTTGCCAATTCCACAAGAACAGCCTTAGCGAAAGGCTTCTCGAAGGGAAAGATGTAACTCTGTGAGATGAATTAACAGAACACAGAGCAGTTTCTCAGATATGTTCTTTCCAGTGTTGAACGGAAGATATTTCCTTTTTCAACATAGCACTCTATGGGCTTCCAAATATCCCTTTGCCAATTCCACAAGAACAGCCTTAGCGAAAGGCTGCTTGAAGGGAAAGATGTAACTCTGTGAGATGAATTAACAGAACACAGAGCAGTTTCTCAGAAAGCTTCTTTCCAGTTTTGAACGGAAGATATTTCCTTTTTCACCATAGCCCTCTATGGGCTTCCAAATATCCCTTTTCCAATTCCACAAGAACAGCCTTAGCAAAAGGCTTCTTGAAGGGAAAGATGTAACTCTGTGAGATGAATTAACAGAACACAGAGCAGTTTCTCAGAAAGCTTCTTTCCGGTTTTGAACGGAAGATATTTCCTTTTTCACCATATCCCTCTATGGGCTTCCAAATATCCCTTTGCCAATTCCACAAGAACAGCCTTAGCGAAAGGCTTCTTGAAGGGAAAGATGTAACTCTGTGAGATGAATTAACAGAACACAGAGCCGTTTCTCAGAAATCTTCTTTCCAGTTTTGAACGGAAGATATTTCCTTTTTCATCATAGCACTCTATGGGCTTCCAAATATCCCTTTGACAATTCCACAAGAACAGCCTTAGCGAAAGGCTTCTTGAAGGGAAAGATGTAACTCTGTGAGATAAATTAACAGAACACAGAGCAATTTCTCAGAGAGCTTGTTTCCAGTTTTCAACGGAAGATACTTCCTTTTTCACCATAGCCCTCTAGGGGCTTCCAAATATCCCTTTGCCAATTCCACAAGAACAGCCTTAGCGAAAGGCTTCTTGAAGGGAAAGATGTAACTCTGTGAGATGAATTAACAGAACACAGAGCAGTTTCTCAGAAAGCTTCTTTCCAGTTTTGAACGGAAGATATTTCCTTTTTCACCATAGCCCTCTATGGGCTTCCAAATATCCCTTTGCCAATTCCACAAGAACAGCCTTAGCGAAAGGCTTCTTGAAGGGAAAGATGTAACTCTGTGAGATGAATTAACAGAACACAGAGCAGTTTCTCAGAAAGCTTGTTTCCAGTTTTGAACGGAAGATATTTCCTTTTTCAACATAGCCCTCTATGGGCTTCCAAATATCCCTTTGCCAATTCCACAAGAACAGACTTAGCGAAAGGCTTCTTGAAGGGAAAGATGTAACTCTGTGAGATGAATTAACAGAACACAGAGCAGTTTCTCAGAAAGCTTCTTTCCAGTTTTGAACGGAAGATATTTCCTTTTTCACCATAGCCCTCTAAGGGCTTCCAAATATCCCTTTGCCAATTCCACAAGAACAGCCTTAGCGTAAGACTTCTTGAAGGGAAAGATGTAACTCTGTGAGATGAATTAACAGAACACAGAGAAGTTTCTCAGAAAGCTTCTTTCAAGTTTTGAACGGAAGATATTTCCTTTTTCACCATAGGCCTCTATGGGCTTCCAAATATCCCTTTGCCAATTCCACAAGAACTGCCTTAGCGAAAGGATTCTTGAAGGGAAAGATGTAACTCTGTGAGATGAATTAACAGAACACAGAGCAGTTTCTCAGAAAGCTTCTTTCCAGTTTTGAACGGAAGATATTCCCTTTTTCACCATAGACCTCTATGGGCTTCCAAATATCCCTTTGCCAATTCCACAAGAACAGCCTTAGCGTAAGACTTCTTGAAGGGAAAGATGTAACTCTGTGAGATGAATTAACAGAACGCAGAGCAGTTTCTCAGAAAGCTTGTTTCCAGTTTTGAACGGAAGATATTTCCTTTTTCACCATAGCCCTATATGGGCTTCCAAATATCCCTTTGCCAATTCCACAAGAACAGCCTTAGCGAAAGGGTTCTTGAAGGGAAAGATGTAACTCTGTGAGATGAATTAACAGAACACAGAGCAGTTTCTCAGAAAGCTTCTTTCCAGTTTTGAACGGAAGATATATCCTTTTTCACCATAGCCCTCTATGGGCTTCCAAATATCCCTTTGCGAATT